>NW_026110530.1:265000-267500 GCF_024679095.1 Eriocheir sinensis
TGAAGTCGAAGGATCAGATTAGGAGTTCTGCATAGTAAGTGGAAAGGCAAGACAAGTAAAAAAAATGATGAAGACCAAAATAACGTAAAAATAGAGAAGTTACGTTAGGAAAAGAGAGTTGGTTTTGATGTCATTAGAAGTTGTTAAGAGAATTTGAAGTTGAAGGATCAGATTAGAAGTTCTTTATGGTAAATGGAAAGACAAGACAAGTAAAAAAAAAGATGATGAAGAGGAAAATAAGAACGAAAAAAATTTAAAAAAAGTTATGTAGGGAAAAGAGAGTTGGTTTTGATGTCATTAGAAGTTGTTAAGGGAATTTGAAGTTGAAGGATCAGATTAGGAGCTCTTTATGGTAAGTGGAAAGACAAGACAAGTAAAAAAAAGATGATGAAGAGGAAAATAAGAACGAAAAAAATTTAAAAAAAGTTACGTAGGGAAAAGAGAGTTAGTTTTGATGTCATTAGAAGTCCTTAAGAAAATCTGAAGTTGAAGGATCAGATTAGGAGTTCTTTATAGTAAGTGGAAAGACAAGACAAGTAAAAAAAAAGATGATGAAGAGGAAAATAAGAACGAAAATATAGAAAAGTTACATATGGTAAAGAGAGAGAAAGCATTACAAGTTCGCATTACTAAAAAAAAAAATAATTAAAACACCAAATAGAAAAGTTACCTAGGGAAAAAAGAGAGAAAGCATTACAAATTCGCATTACTCAAAACAACAACAATGAAAACACCAAGTAGAAAAGTTACCTAGGGAAAAGAGAGAGAAAGCATTACAAATTCGCATTACTCAAAAAAACAACAATGAAAACACCAAGTAGAAAAGTTACCTAGGGAAAAGAGAGAGAAAGCATTACAAATTCGCATTACTCAAAACAACAACAATGAAAACACCAAGTAGAAAAGTTACCTAGGGAAAAGAGAGAGAAAGCATTACAAATTCGCATTACTCAAAAAAACAATGAAAACACCAAGTAGGAAAGTTACCTTGGGAAAAGAGAGAGAAAGCATTACAGATTCGCATTACTCAAAAAAAAACAATGAAAACACTAAATAAGCGAAGGTGGAAAACGGTAAATGCAACACGAGAAATGAAAGGGAAAATCGCCGCCACTGTACTTTTTCATTACTTTTTCAGTCTTTTTCCTGTTTTTTTCCCATTTTTTTTCTGTCAAGTATTTTAATCCAATCACAGCGGAACAGGGGGGGACGAAACAGCCAATCAGAACCCTTGTATATTATCTCGCTTCATTCAATTAAGAGAGAGAGAGAGAATTTCTTTTCTTTCTTCGTATTTCTGAATAGCCAATCTCTCACATCTCAATCTGTCCTCTCTCTTTCTCTCTCCCTCTCTCTTCCTCGCCCTCTTTTATACCTCCTCAATCTCCATCTCCTCTTCCCCTTCCCCTCCTCCTCCTCCTCTTCCTCCTCCTCCTCCTCCTCTTCCCTTTCACATACCAACTGAGGGATTCTTTCTCTTTGTCTCCTTCCTCCTCCTTTCTCCTCGTTCCGGGTCACACAGTGGTGGACGGCATTTAATTAGTCTTGTCGCCGAGTGAAAGAATGGGAAGGGAAGAAAAAATAGATGAATGACAGAAAATAAGAAAGAGGAAAAGGAAAGGAAAATAAAGGACTGAAAGAATGGGAAGGGAGAGGAAAAAAGGATGAATGACAGTAAAAAAGAAAGAGGAAAAGGAAAGGAAAGGAAAGGAAAGGAGTGAAAGATTGGGAATGGAGAGAAAAAAAGGATGAATGACGGTAAAATAAAAAGAGGAAAAGGAAGACTATAAAGGGAGATTGTGACGGAGAAAAAGAGAATGAGAGTGAAGAAGAAAAAAGAAGGAAGACTAAAGAATAAAAAGAATAAAGGATGAGTGACAGCAGAAGGAAAAGGAAGGAAGTGAAAAATGAAAAATGTGAAGAATTTGAAAATATTTGGCATTTTATAGAAATTTGCACTTTTTTTTTTTTTTGCTTTATACTGACCAAAAAGAAGTAGAGTCTTATCAATCGAATCTTTGTTGTATAAGGAATCACGATGTCTAATTAGCTGCTGTAGTTTCCGAAAGTCATTGATGGAAAAGAAATAAAAACGAAATACATGATAATAATAGATGACAGTAATAATTTTTTAAGTAAGCTAAACCAGAAATCTAAAGTAATCAAAACGTTATATATATACAAATTTACCTCGATTAATTTTGTTCTTTATATTTTACTTAATTATTCGAGTTTTTATTTTCGAAGCGAAGTGACTGTTATATTGAAAGAGACGAAAGGAATTATTGAAACGCAGAGAAAGTTAAATGGAAAGAATGAGAGAGCATTTTCCTTTTAATACAGTAATGGATTTTTTTTTCATTGCTTCCAATCCTCTTTCCTATGTTTATTCTGTTTCTCCACTCTTCGTCTACCTTTTTTTCTCTATATTTATATTTATCTATCTGTCTATCTATCTCATTATCTATTGGTCTATCTATTTCTCCTTTCTTCATCCTTT
>NW_026110530.1:270000-277500 GCF_024679095.1 Eriocheir sinensis
AGAAGAGTAGGTAAGGAAGGAGAGGAAAGGAGAGAGAAAGAGAGAAAGGAAGTAAAGCGAAAGAGAAAAAGAGGAATAGAGGAAAGAAGGAATGGAAGAGACAAAGAGAGAAAGGAAAAGTTAAGAAAAAAGAATTAAAGAAAGAATGATGGAATTAAGAGATGACAGAATTTAGACAAGAAACGGGAAAACATTAACTTGAGAGAGAGAGAGATTGCCCAGGATAGAGGCTGTCTCACTTTTCACGAATTCTCTCTTTTTTTTCTTTCTTTATCGTCTTCCTCCTCCTCCTCCTCCTCCTCCTCCTCCTCCTCCTCTCTCCTGTCTTACTTTCCCTAATGGCTATTATTTCTTCCTCTCAAGGCAATTCCGGAGAGCTAGGTCACAGAGGAGGAGGAGGAGGAGGTGGATGAATACATAGGAATACATAGGAAGAACAGACACCAGAAGACCTATCGGTTTATGACGAGGGTGTCTGTTTACTACCGCTACTACTAGTAATCTACGTGTGGTAGGACAGGACAGAATAGATGAAGGCTCCTCCCCACCCACCTCTCCCTCCAGAGACGGATTCTTTCTCTCTCTCTCTCTCTCTCTATCTCTTTCTTCCTTGTCCATTACTCTAATCCTTTCAATTAAGTGGATTATGAAGTTAATTATTTTAGTGTTTTTTTTATATATACTATTGTTATTATTATTATTATTATTATTATTATTATTATTATTATTATTATTATTATTATTATTATTATTATTATTATTATTATTATTATTATTATTATTATTATTATTATTATTATTATTATTATTATTATTATTATTATTATTATTATTATTATTTTCATCATCTTCCTCATTATTTTCCTCATCGTCATCACTTCAATATTCTTCAATTAGTCGGCGTAATAAGATCGTAAAGCATTTCAAGTATTTCATTTTAACGTCAAATTTATTTCTCTCATGTATGCAATATATTTCTTCATTCCATCTTTCCATTCATAATATATATTTTCTCTGCTGACACGCTTATTATTTTCTCCCTTCCATTTCTTTCTCTCCCTCTCCTCTTTCAGCTCCTCCTCTTCCTCCTTCTTTTCCTCTTTCTGTCTGTGTGTGTGTGTGTGTGTGTGTGTGTGTGTGTGTGTGTGTGTGTGTGTGTGTGTGTGTGTGTGTGTGTGTGTGTGTGTGTGTGTGTGTGTGTGTGTGTGTGTGTGTGTGTGTGTGTGTGTGTGTGTGTGTGTGTGTGTGTGTGTTATTCATATTTTGTGTTATATTTTATTCTGTTAGTTTTAAAGATTTCGTTTAATTTTTTATATATCATTTCCTTTTTGTTTTATTTTTTTCGTCATTCTTCTTCTTCTTTTTCTTCTTCTTCTTCTTCTTTTTCTTCTTCTTCTTCTTTTTCTTCTTCTTCTTCTTCTTCTTCTTCTTCTTTTTCATCTTCTTCTTCTTCTTCTTCTTCTTTTTCTTTCTTCTTCTTCTTCTTCTTCTTCTTCTTCTTCTTCTTCTTCTGGTCGTTTATTCATATCGCGCTTCACTCCCTTCATACATCAGCATTATTGGATTTCCCTCCTTCATCATCTTATTTTATGTTCTCTTCTTTCTTCATTTCTTCTTTCTTCCTTCTCCGTTCTCTTATCCTTGTTCTACTTTCCTTTGCATTCACCATCTCAATTTCTTCCGTTTGATTATTTTTGTCTTCTTTTTCTTCTTTTCTTCGTTTTCTTCATTTTCTTCTTAATTTCCTGTCTTCTCTTCCTTTATAGCTTCCTGGAGGTTTAATTTCTCTCTCTCTCTCTCTCTCTCTCTCTCTCTCTCTCTCTCTCTCTCTCTCTCTCTCTCTCTCTCTCTCTCTCTCTCTCTCTCTCTCTCTCTCTCTCTCTCTCTCTCCTTCGTTATTCTCTATGTTATCTTCTCTTTCTCTTTTATCTCCACTTTTATCAACTTTTTTTTCCTATCCACGTCTTTCGAATGCAGTTTCAGACTCGGTTTTCCTCTCATTTCTTTTTTTTCTTTTTCATATTCTGCAAATTTTCTTCCTTCTCTTTACTTTCAATTTCGTCGTATGCAATTCGTGTTTACTTTCCTTCTCTTATCTGTCTTTCCTCGTTACTTTTTTTCTTTACTTTTTATCTTTTGTTCCTCGTTGCCTTATTTTTATTTCCTCAAGTCCTGGCTCTCTTTCCTTTCCAATTTCTTTCCTTCTTCTTTTGATTTTTAGAAGTCTATATAATCATCTTCCTTTTCCTTTCGTCTATGATTCATCTCTTATTCTGGCATTTATCGTATTTTCTTATCTCCTTTTCCTCGTCTTCCTCAGTCGTCTAGTCTTTACTTTCCTCTTTTAATTTGCTCTTTTATTTTCCCGCTTCGAATAATTTTCATTTCCATTTTTCTCTTCCATTTTTTCTCTTCTTATACTTTTCCTTTCCGTATTTTTCCCCTCCCAAGATTTTCCATTTATTTTTTGCCTCTGTGTTTTTCTTCTCCCAAATTTTTCCTTTCCCATTTTCTTTTTTTCCCAAACTTTTCCTTCCAAATGATGACTCTTCCTCGGTTTCCTCCATTCCAAATTTATCTTTTCTTTTTCTCTTCCCGACTTTTTATTACTTTCCAATTTTCTTCAGTTTCTCTTTACCTTCGTTTTTTCTCTCCCCCATTTTTCCATTTTCCTAACTCCCCCCATTTCGTTTTTATCATATTTTCCCTTCTCCCAAGTTTTCTTTTATTTTACTCTCTGAAGCTTTTCATCTCTCTATTATTATTTTATTGAACGTTTCCTTCACCTAATTGACCTTTTCTTTAATTATTTCCTCTGCAAAAGTATTCTCGTTCTTTTTCATTCCTTTATTCCTTCCTTTATTTATTTTCTTCTCCCTATTTTTATTCGTGTTTCTTTCACCTAATTTTTCATCTCTATTTTTTTTTTTTCAATGTTTCCCTTCACCTTATATTCTTTCCCTCTAATTATTTCCTCTGCATAAATATTCTCAATTCTTTTATTCTCTTTTTCCTTCCTTTATTGCTTTCCTTCTCCCTATTTTTATCAGTGTTTACTATCCATCTCTAATTATTTTTTTTTATTCAGCGTTTCCTTCACATAATATTCTTTCCCTCTAATTATTTCCTCTCCATAAATATTCTCGTTCTTTTTCATTCTTTTATTCCTTTCTTTATTCCTTTTCTTCTCTCTATCTTTATCAACGTTTCCTTTACCTAAGTTCTCGTCTCTAATTATTTTTTTTTATTCAGCGTTTCCCTTCACCGAATATTCTTTCTCTCTATTTCCTCTTCATAAGTATTCTCAATTGTTTTATTCTCTGTTTCTTTCCTTTATATCTTTTCTTCTCCCTTTTTTATCAGTGTTTATTATCCATCTCTACTTATTTTTTTTTACTCAGCGTTCCCTTCACCTAATATTCTTTCTTTCTAATTATTTCCTCTCCATAAGTATTCTCGTTCTTTTTCATTCTTTTATTCCTCTCTTTATTCTTCTTTTCAATTAATCCCAGTCTAATTTTCCTCACCATTGTCTTCTCTCACACAGCTGGTCACCCTCATCCTTATTTTTTCCTCATTTTTTCTCTCTCTCCATATTAGCTTTTTTTTTCTCTAACTCCTTAACTTTTTTTGTTCACCTTTCTCCCCCTTGTACATTCGTTAATTTAGCCTTCTCTTATTTCTGTGTTTTATTTCCTTATCTGCTTCTCTCTCTTTCATTATTCCTTTTTTTCATTTTTTTTTCTTTCCATTTTCCTCTTCACTTTGTTTTCTTTTGTTTTGTCCTTTTTTCCATTCTCCTTTTTTTTTCTTTTCGTTGTAAGTATTTAAAGGTGCCACTCCACTTTTTTTTCTACTTTTTCTCTTTATCATAATTATCCGTAACATGTTGTCTTGTTTCTTTATGTTCGTTACGTCTTTATCTTCGCTTCTTTCTACTTTCGATTTTTCTTAATTTTCTTCATTTTAAGTTTTCTTTTTTCATAGTCTTCTGGCCGACCTTTTTTTTTTTTTTTTTTGTTCCAAAGGTCTTAGTATAGAGCTGCTGAGTCCTGTTCTACCTTTTTTGTCCTCTTTTTTTCTTCCCTTTGTTCCTTTGTTCGTCATTTCCAACGTTTTTTTTTTTTATGTAGTTAGTTTCCTTTATCGCTCTTTCCTTCCACATGCTTTTCTTTTTCTGTTTCTTTATTTCGTCTCAGCTTTGCACATTTTTTTCCTTCTTAATGGCTACTTCTTCTTCATTTCTCCCTCTTGCATTCATCGTTTTTCATCACTAATTCTGTTTCTGCCATGTTTTGTGCACTTATTTTTATCCCATTCTCTTTCTTCCATATTTTTATCCTTTTCTAACTCTCAATTTTGTTCTTTTTAGTATTTTCCTTTATTCTTTCTCCTTTTCATCACATTTCATCTATTATTTTTCCAGGCACTTTTCTCAATACTTTCCATTATATTATTCTTTTTCCTAACGTATTCCTTAACAAGTTTTAATGTGTAACTTTTCTTTCCTACATTCTCGTCTTGCTTCTAAACTTTTCCACAAAATTATCTTCCTCATGCATATCGTTTCCTCTTCTTGGCTTTCTTTCTCATAAGTTTCTTTGCCAAATGCCTCGATTCTTCTCTATGCTTTCTCAGCACACATTATGTTCTACCTTCCTCCTATTATCTCACTTTTCTTTCTAAACTTTACGCATTATTACCATCCTTTTGCGTATCGGTTCCTTTCCTTGGCTTTCTTTCTCATAACTTTCTTCTAAATGCCTCGATTCATCTCTTTACTTTCTCAACACATGTAATTTTCGATTGTCCTACTTTCGTCTTCCTTCTAAACTTTCAACATCAATATCATCATCGTTTTGCATACCGTTTTCTTTTCGTGGCTTTCTTTCTCTTAACTTTCTTCTAAATGCCTCAATTCATCTCTTTACTTTCTCAACACATGTAATTTTCGAGTGTCCTCCTACGTTTCCTCTTCCTTCTAGACTTTCAACATAAACATCATCCTCTTGCATATCGTTTTATTTCCTTTACGTTCTTTCTCACAACTTTTTTCCCAATACCATGTTTCTCTTTATACTTTCTTAACACGACCCAGTTTCTGCTTTCCTCCTATTTTCACGTTTTCCTTCTTAACTTTCAACATTAATATCCTCCTCTTGCATACTTTATTCTTTCCTTTGCTTTCTTTCTCATAAACTTTCCTCCAAATGCCTTGTTTCTTTTTCCTTTTGCCACAGTTTACTCTTACTCCTTCGCTCTCTGTAAACACGTAACTTCCAACACACGCACTATTTCGTTTTCTTTCATAACTTTCCAAACACATAACTTCCATTCCCGCCGCATCCCATTTTCCTTTATGCATTTTCGTTTTCCTCGTAAATAAATCCTAAAGGGGAACTGTGATAATATTTTTCTTCCCACGATGTTTTTTTTCTCTTTGTTTTCGTTTTCTTTCACAATTTTCACTTCTCCCTCTTCCCATTTTTCTTTATGCATTTCCCATTTTCCTCATAACTAAATCTTAAAGGTGAACTGTCATAATATTTTCCCACCCATGACCTTGTTCTCGTTCCTTCCCTTCGTTTTCCTTCACTATTTTCAAAACACATAATTTTTACTTCCACTCCCTCACCCGTTTTTCATCCTGCATTTCCCGTTTTCCTCGTAACCAAATCGTAAAGGTGAACTATCATAATATATTTCTCCCCACGACTCTATTCTTGTTCATTTGCTTCGTTTTCTTTCACTATTTTCAAAACATAATTTTTACTCCCACTCCCTCCTCCGTTTTTCTTTATGCATTTCCCGTTTTCCTCGTAACTTGTCGTAAAGGTGAACTATCATAATATATTTCCCTCCCACATTATTCCCGTCTCTTTCCTTCGTTTTCTTTCACGATTTTTAAAACACATTATTTTCACTCTTTCTCTTCCCGTTTTCTTTCTTGCATTTCCCGTTTTCTTTGCAATTCATCATAAAGGGAGACTAATATTACCACATCCTTTCATTAATATTTTCGTTCCTCGCTCCTATTTAAGCTTAAAAGCAAAAATATTGACCCACTACCACGTTTTCTTTCATACTCCTTTTCCTTTTAGATTTCGTCACAGCGCCAACTAACCTTCCTTTTTTCCTATCAATCCGTATCCGTTTTCCTTGACTTTACAACTTGCCTCAAAGGGAAGCTAAAATAGCATTAAAAACCTCTAAAACTACCACCGTGTTTCTTTATATTATTTAATCTTTTAGAAGTCATCAAATCAAATCAAATGATACTTCCCATTTTATCTCACGTAACTAATCTTAGAGGGAAATTAAAGTATCAGTGAAAAAAGGCCCTCTCTCGTTATCTTCACCCTAATATACCTTAATAAGTCATCAAATCACCGTCTGGTCTTAATTGATACTTCCCATTTTCTCTCACGTAACTAATCTGAAAGGGAAACTAAAATATCAATGAACAAAAGCATACTGTCATTGTTTTCACCTTAATTTACCTTAATAAGTCATCAAATCACCGTCTGGTCCTAATTAATACTTCCCATTTTCTCTCACGTAACTAATCTGAAAGGGAAACTAAAATATCAGTGAACAAACGCCTTCTCTCGTTGTCTTCACCCTAATTTACCTTAATAATTCATCAAATCACCATCTGGTCCTAATTAATACTTCCCATTTTCTCTCATGTAAGTAATCTTGAAGGGAAACTAAAATATCAGTGAACAAACGCCTACTGTTATTTTCTACCTTAATCTCTCTTTAGCAATCATCAAAATCACCATCTAGTACTCATATATCCCTTTTTCTCTTCACATCTAAAACTATATAATTATCCTCTTACCGATTCCCGTTTTCCTTCATATAAAAAAAAATTAATCTTCTAAAATAAGTTAAGAAACGCCAACTGATACCAATTTCATCTTATTTTAACTTAAGAACTCATCAAATCACCATCTAGTCAATGTTTTTTCTTTTCACGTAACTACTCTTAAAATGAAACCAAAAGAACATTAAACAAACGCCTAATATCCTTGTCTATCATAATTTATCTTTAGACATCCTCAAATAACTATCTACAGAAGTCTTTCATATCCCATTCTCCATTCACATTCAATATCACAAAACGGGAAACTCAACCAAAAGAGAACAAAAGCCATCCCGGCCTACTACCCACACTTCCTTTCATCTCCTCCCCTTCACAATGCATCCCAGCGCTCCCTCATCTTCTAATCATTCTCCCCATTGTCTCCCCTCGCAGCTGGCCACGCCGGAGTCAGGGGAGGAGGGTGAGCTGGTGTCCAGCTTCCGAATGGCCATGCTCGGGGCGGCGGGCGTGGGGAAGACTGCGCTTATTCATCAGTTCAGGACCTCGGAGTGCATCAACGCCTACGACTGCAATCCTAGTGAGTGTTGAAGGGGAAGGAGAGAGGAAGGAAACGAGGGTGTGAGGCAGGAAATGGGAGAGGAAGAATGGGTGTGAGGGAGGAAGTGAGAGAG
>NW_026110530.1:282500-317500 GCF_024679095.1 Eriocheir sinensis
TGAAAGGAGGCGGGATGAGGAAAGGGAAGGAAAGGAAAAGGTTAAAGACAAAAAAAAAGACCGAGAAAAAGAAGACAATCGAATGAAAATGAAAACAAAAAACAAAGAAGACAAGAGAAGAAATGAGGAAAAACAAACTTAATAACAAGGAAAGAAAATGGAGAATAAACGAAGACAAGAAGAAAAACAAACCAAAGTGAACTGAAGAAAAAGGAAAAAGAAAAGGAAGTCAAAGAGGAGAGGAAGAAAGGAAGAAAGAGAGGAAAGAAAATACAAAAAACGAAATGAAAACAAGAAGAAAAGAAGAGAAAATGAATCAAGGAAAAAGGAAAACAAGAAAACGGAAGAAAGAAAGAGAAAGGAGGGAGGGAGATGAAAGGGAAAGGGAGCAGAAAGAAGGGGGAATAGGGGAGGAAGGAAGGAGAGAAAGACGGAGAAGGGAGGGGAAGGGAGAAGGGAGGGAAGGGAGATTAAGAAAAAAAAGATGTCTGTCTGTCTGTCTGTCTGTCTGTCTGTCTTTCTAGTCATCGTAAAGTTTTATTCGTTTATTGTATGAGAGAGAGAGAGAGAGAGAGAGAGAGAGAGAGAGAGAGAGAGAGAGAGAGAGAGAGAGAGAGAATGATCGGTATTTTCACCCATTCAGGCTATCAAAACAAACCCCTTTTTTTTTTTTTTTGTCTTCATTCGTGATCTGAAAATGGCGAAGCGAATGAGGGAAGAGGAAGAAGAAGAAGAAGAAGAAGAAGAAGAGAAAGAAATGAGAAAGGAAATGAAAGAGGAGAAAAAACAATACTCAGAAAATAGAAATAAAGGAAAAAGAAACGAAAGGAAAGAAAGAAAGAGAAGAAAAGAAGAAGTAGAAAGAAAAAAGAAAGAAGAGACAAGAAAAGAGAGAGAAAAAGATAAAGATATAAAAATGAGACAATTATGTAAAAGGGAATAAGGAAAAGAGGAAATAAAGAAGGGAGAAGAAGGAGAGGAAGGAGAAAAAGGAGACAAGGAAAATGAATGAATGGAGGAAGATGAAAGGAAGAAAATGATATGTAAGAAGGAAGGAAGGGAGAGAATGACGGATAGAAGAAGGGAGAGAAGAGGAAGGAAGAAGAAGAAGGAGACAAGAGAAATGGATAAACAGAAAAATATGGAAGCAAGGAAAAATATGTGAAAGGGAGAGAAAGAAGGGGAGGAGAGAAGGAAGAAGAGATAAGAGACAGGCTAATAAAGGAGGGAGATGGAGGAATGAGGGAAGAAGGAGGGAAGAAGGAAAATATGATAAGGGAGGGAGAAGGGAAGGAAGGAAGGGGAGAAGGGAAGGAACAAGAGATAGGAGACAGATTAGTAAAGGAGGGAGGTGGAGGGATGGAGGAAAAAATATGGAGAAGGAGAGAAGAGGGAGGGAGAAGAACAAGATCAAAAGAAGCAGGGAAGAGGAAGGAAGGAAGGAAGAAGAAGAATGGAGAAATAAAATTGGGGAAGAATGGAGAGAATGGAGAAGAAGAAGAAGAAGAAAAGAAGAAGAAGAAGAAGAAGAAGAAGAAGAAGAAGAAGAAGAAGAAGAAAAGAGGAAATAGTTTTTTTTTATGTTTCCTGTCCTGTTTCTCCTCCTCCTCCTCCTCCTCCTCCTCCTACTCCCTCGGTCGTTCCCAGTTTTTTTTTTTTTTTTACTAATGTTCTCACGAAGGAAGAGAGAGAGAGAGAGAGAGAGAGAGGGGGGGTTGTTGTTGTTGTTGTTGTTGTGGTTGTTGTTGTTGTTATGGAGGAGAAAGAGGAAGAGGAGTAGAAAGTGATAAAGGAGAATATATAGAAAATTATGACTAGTAGTAGTAGTAGTAGTAGTAGTAGTAGTAGTAGCAGCAGTAGTAGTAATAGTAAAATACGTCTATCTATCTATCTATCTATCTGTCTGTCTATCTCGTTTTATAGAGCCTAAATATCGCATGAGGGAGGAAGGGAAGGAGAGGAAGGAAGTGGAGGAATGAGAGAGAGAGAGAGAGAGAGAGAGAGAGAGAGAGAGAGAGAGAGAGAGAGAGAGAGAAGGAAAGTGTGAGAAGAGAAATGAGAGAGAGAGAAGGAGAAGAAGAGGAGGAGGAGGACAAATAAAGTGGAAGAAAGGAATAAGCAGAAGAAGAAGAAGAAGAAGAAGAGAGAGAGAGAGAGAGAGAGAAGAGAGATAACGAGGGAGGAAAGGAGAGAAGGAGGAGAGTGACACGTGAAGGAGAGAAATTTTGACCTTTCGGAGAGATAAGATTTTTTTTTAAGGAGGGAGAACTGTCATGGCGGCCCTACTCCTCCTCCTCCTCCTCCTCCTCCTCCTCTTCCTCCATCTTGCTATGTATATTTTTTTCCTTTTTCTTCTTTCTTTTTTTGCATAGTTCAGTTTTCTTTTTTCCTTCTTTTTCTTTTCCTTTTCTTTATTTTTGCCTAATTTCTCCTTTTTTTTCTTTTTCTTCGCATTTTATTTTTTGTTCCTTTGTCATGTTCTTGTTTTTCTTCTTCTTTCTTCTTCTTATTCCACTTTCTCCTTTTCCTCCTCCATCTCCTCCTTTCTTTTTCTTTTTTTCCTCTTCTATACTTCTTCCTCTCATTCTTTTCTAACTTTCTCTTTGTCATATTCTTCTTTTCCTTCTCTTTCTTCGATCTTCTTTTCCTCCTCCTCCTCCTCCTCCCCCTCCTCCTCCTCCTCCTCTGTAAACTCGCTTAAATTTCTAACAATGCCTTCGAACCTTAAGTGTGACGTCTGTTCCGGGCGATTTGCAGCTCAGTTCTTCCAGCTGAGTAGAACTTGCCGCCTCTGCGTTCAAAGATTACAACTTCAGAAGGCTGTGACTGAATGGAAAGTCAAACATGATGATCTTGAAAAGAAATTCGAAGCCCTTCAGGAATTTGTTTCAAATAATGTGGCAGTGACTCCCTCCACCGAGGCTGTGCCCTCTCCAGACGACCCTCCTGCTTCACGGGAGGACGTGTTACCTGCCTCACAGGTTGACTCCCAGCCTGCCTCACAGGCTAACCCCCAGCCTGCTTCACAGACTAACTCCCAGCCTGCCTCACAGGACAACTTCCAGACTGCCCCACTTAACGCTTCTCTTCCTGCTTAACAGGATGTCGGGTTCCAACCTGTAAGGAATGGAGTCAAACCGAAGCAGGCAAGCAAGGATTTACTGACCCCCACTACCTTCATTAGGTTCCAGGTGCTGGCAGACACCACGGAGGATGAGTTCGAGACTCGCCTAGTTGGGGACTCCATGGTGCGTGGCCAGCTGGTTGAATTCTGTGGTCGTTCATCAAACGGCCGCAGAAAACGTTACTGCTATCCAGGTGCCAGACTGGACGACATCACCGCAGCGTGCGATGATGTCACGAGAAATGCCGACCGAAACACCCTCTTTGTCATTCACGCGGGGACGAATGACGTAAAGACAACCCGTTCTGAGGAACTGCTTGAGAAATACCGCCGCATGATCAAGCAGTATAAACGTAAAACGGATGCCAGTAACTTCATAATCTCAGGAATCCTCCCGAGGGTCGGTGCCGAATCTAGCTTTTACAGTAAGGCCTTCAGCACAAACAACAGACTTCAGTCCCTTTGCTCGCAAGAAAACGTCCAGTTCGCTAACTTGTGGAACAGTTGTTACTACGATTCAGACTTGTTCCTTGCTGATGGCATTCACTTAAACCCTGTTGGAGCAGCCCGTTTCGGGAGGCTGTTCTGTGACCAAGTGGCTCTTCGAAAGCCAAAAAACGCGGAGGCGAGAACACCAGCAGCTCCACCGTAAGGGAGCACTCAACCCGCGAAATCTCCGACGCGAATCACATTAAAGCTTGCTATATAAACGCTCGTAGCCTACGTAGCAAATTTAAAGTTTTAGAAGTCCTCGCAGCTACAAATCATTATCACATCATCGGAGTCACAGAATCTTGGATAGACACTTCAAATAGAGATTTCATTGCGGAGTATAGATTACCGGGCTATACCATCTTTAGTCATGAAAGAGAACAGACAGGGTGGAGGCGTTATCTTTTATATCCACAACTCTCTCCATCCAGTATCCGCGAAAACAGATATTATAACCAATGTAGACACGGTCTTCATTGAAATTAAAAATAAATCTCGTAAAATAGTAATTGGACTTATCTACAGACCGCCAAGGCAGACTCTTGATATCGACCACGCATTAAGTGAATTATTATTAGAAACAAGTAGCAGTTGCGAGGCAGTAATTATGGGGGACTTCAACTTGCCAGTGAAAAGATGGGGTGAACCGTTGAACTCTCAAACAGGGCTCGACCTGTACACAAATTTACTAGAAAGTGATTTACATCAACATGTTCAAGAACCGACTCGGGAAAATAATATACTTGACCTTATCTTTTCAACGACAGCTGATCTAGTTAACGAAGTAAATGTTGGTCCAATTTTTAGTTCTAGCGATCACCGAACAATCACATTCAGCATCAATATGAAAGAAAGTAAAGTAACTCCTAGTAAAGAAAAGGTGCCTGATTATCAGAGAGCGAATTTCGTAAGGCTCCGATCAATTCTAAATAGTTCTGACTGAACTGAAATCTGAGCAGAAACAGATATTGATAAATCTTGGGGGGCCTTCACCACAATATTGAACAATGCCATAAGCATATGCGTACCCTATCGTAACAGACGTTCAGCTTTTAAGAAGAAACCCAAATGGTGGAATAACGAAATTCAAAATAGCCTATCTCTTAAAAAACGCGTATACAGTAGATACATATCAACTCAGAGCGAGGCTGACAAACTAGAGTTGGGCAGAATTCGCCGCGAAACCAAGAAATTAATAAAACGGAGCAAGAAAAATCTTGAAGAATATATAGCGGAAACGAGTAAATCTAATCCTAAAGAATTTTTTAGCTATGTAAATAATAAAAAGTCACTCACTTGTGGTATCGGACCGCTTGTTAATGATAATGGTAACCACACGAACGATGAAAATGAAATGGCTACAATCCTAAATAACTTTTTCGCATCCGTATTTACCGACGAAGATTGTTTATCACCTCAACCGCCGGAGGTTAGAAGGGCCGAAAAGATGTTAAGTGGCGTGCTCATCGTAGAAATTGACATTTTACGCACAATTGAAAAGATTAAAGTAAGCAAAGCTCCTGGTCCAGACAAAATTACCCCTTGGGTCTTAAAAGGAATCAAACATCAAATTTGTAAACCGCTCTCCATCATATTCAATAAATTTTTAAGAGCTGGAAAAGTTCCGTCGGATTGGAAACTTGCATATGTCACACCAATTTTCAAAAAGGGGGACAAGTCTCATCCAGGAAACTATCGACCAATTAGCCTGACATCGATTGTTTGTAAGTTAATGGAGACTATCATTCACGACAATATGGTGAAAATCTTCGAAGAAAATAATATTATAAATAACTCGCAACATGGCTTCCGTAGTAAACGTTCGTGTTTAACTAACTTACTTGATTTTTTTCATTATATTTTTGAGGTGTTCGATGAAAGCAGATCAGCAGATATCATATATCTGGATTTTCAAAAGGCATTTGATAAGGTCCCCCACCAACGATTGCTCAGCAAACTATTGGCGCACGGTATCTCGGGTAACATTCACGATTGGCTTGTGGACTGGCTCTCTGAGCGCAAACAGAGAGCAGTTCTAAACGGTGTTACATCTAACTGTCTCGATGTCAAAAGCGGCGTACCTCAAGGATCAGTGCTTGGCCCCATGCTCTTCTTAATTTATGTTAATGATATCGATGATGGGCTCACTTGCAAAGTATCAAAATTTGCTGATGACACAAAAATTGCTAGTAAAGTAACTGCGACACTCGACGAAGAAGCTTTACAATCAGATCTAGATCGACTTGCACGTTGGGCCAATCAATGGCAAATGAAATTTAACGTTGACAAATGTAAAGTGTTGCACATCGGAAAAAATAACAATCGCGTTCGGTACGTAATGAATGGCAAACAACTTTCTGCAATAAGTAAAGAAAAGGATCTTGGAATCACTATATCAAGCGATTTAAAGCCCGGTCAGCATTGTTCAGAAGTAGTTAAAACTGCAAACAAATTGGTTGGCTTCATCGGACAAGTCTTTAATAATAAATCGGAAAAAGTAATATTAAAACTGTATAATTCGTTGGTTCGACCCCGTCTAGAGTACTGTGTACAGTTTTGATCTTCCTATTACGGAAAAGACATAGAAAAGTTGGAACGGGTTCAACGAAGAGTAACAAAGATGATTCCTAGTTTGATAAATTTATCATATGAACAAAGGCTTAAAGAAGTAAATTTATTCAGTCTATCAAAACGAAGAATGCGAGGCGATCTAATAGAAGTGTTTAAAATGTTTAAAGGACTCAGTGATATTAATGCGGAAGATTACTTTACAATTGATCGATCAAATAGAACAAGAAGAAATCACTATTTGAAGATAAGTGGTAAAAGATTCTCGTCGCACGAAGCTAAACACTTCTTCTTCAATCGAGTTGTTAATGTTTGGAACTCTCTACCCTGTGATGTCGTTGATAGTACAACAGTTACGGCCTTCAAGAATAGATTAGACAAGTATTTTGAATCCAACCAGCAACTAAGATATTACTCATTGTCGTAACAACGTTAAGTTCTTTCGAATACTGCTGTCCTTGTCCACTTTTATCGCCCGGTTAGTGGTAGCAGTAATGGTAGTTCTTTCCTCTTTCCTACATAATTTCCATGCAGTTTTTCCATGCTGCATGGTTCTTTTTCCTTTCCTGCCAGCTTTGGCTGGAGGGATGGAGGGGTGGGGAGGAGCCTTCGCCTTTGCTGTCCTTTATCTTTCACCTTTGATTAGATAGTTAGTGTAGCTTGTCACAAACAGCCTCGTAAGGACCAGCAGGTCTGCTGTTGTTTGTTCTTTCTTTGTGTGCCTTTGTGTTCCTCTTCTTCTCTAAATATTATCATCATCATTATTATTATTTTTATCACTCCCAATAATAATTTTCCTTCATTCTTATCACTTTCCCGCTATTAATAATCTTCTCATCATTAAACAGCGCCAAAGTGAAGGAGGAGGAGGAGGAGGAGGAGGAGGTAAGGAAGAGATGAGGTGGAGAGAGAACCTGGGAAGAGGTGAGGAGGAGAGGAGGAGGAAGAGGAAGAGGAAGAGGAGGAGGAGGAGGAGGAGGACCTTTAAAGCAAACACTTCATTAAAATCGCCCCATTAACCCAGATTTTGACCTCTCTCTCTCTCTCTCTCTCTCTCTCTCTCTTTGTATAACTTTCTCTTTTCTCTTAAGAGAGAAGAAGAATAGATCCGTGATGATGACTCAGCGAAAGAAAGAGAGAGAGAGAGAGAGAGAGAGAGAGAGAGAGAGAGAGAGAGAGAGAGAGAGAGAGAGAGAGTATGCATAGTAGAATGGCGGTGGACGTAATGGCGAAGGTAATGGTCATGAAGGAGGAGGAGGAGGAGGAAGAGGAGGAGGAGGAGGAGGAGGAGAAGGAGGAGGAGCATGCAACTGTTCTTGTGACATACTGACCCATCTATACCATGTGTGTGTGTGTGTGTTTCTTACTTTTTTCTTTTTACTTCTTCCTTTCTTTATTTTCTTATTTCTCTTTTTTATCTTTCTTCTTCCTCTTCCTTTTTGTTTTTCTTCCTTCTTCTTTCTTCCTTCTTCTTTTTCTACCTTCTTCTTTTCCTTCTTCTTATACACGAACGTCTCACTCATCCCTATCTTCCTTTTCGCTTCTTTTCTTCTTTATCTTTTCCTCTCTTCTTTTTTTCTCTTGTATCAGCGCCAATTTGAATTTCGCGCCACTTTTTCGGAAGCAACATGGCGCCCAAGATGAAGCTGGTCAAACCTTCATATTCTGTTTCTTTGTTCTAACCTCTGTTCTAACCTTTGTCCTAACCCTCCTATTCTGTTTCTCTATTCTAACCTCCTATTCTGTTTCTCTATTCTAACTCACTCTGACATGTGACTCTCTATCTCTCTCTCTCTCTGAGCCACTCTCTCTATTGCTGAGACTTAACCCTTTCATCTTAGTGCCAACCCTTTGTCTCTCTCTCTCTCTCTCTCTCTCTCTCTCTCTCTCTCTCTCTCTCTCTCTCTCTCTCTCTCTCTTTCTTCCTCTCTCTTCTTTCCTTTTTTCATTCTCACTCTTCCTCTCCTCCTCCCTCTCTTTCCTTTCCCTTCTTCTTCTTCGTGTTTTCTTTCCTCCCTGTCACTCCCTATTCTTCCCTTTCCAGTTACATCTTTCATCCTCTCTCTTCCCTTCCTTCCTTTTCTCTTCTCCAATCCAATTTTTCCCTTTCCTCTTATCATTTTTTCCCTTTTCTCTTTTTTCTTTTTCTAATCTCCCAATTCCATTCAATCTTCCTATTTAATCCCTCTCTTTCTCTTCCCATTTCCCATTTCTTTCTTATCTTCTCCTCCTCTCTCCTCTCTCTCTCATTCATTTCCTTCCTTCTTCCCCTGCTTCTCCTTCCTCCTTCCTTTCCTTCCTCTCTTCATTTCTCCTCCTCTCTCTCTTCCCTTCCTTCCCTTTCCTCTTCCTCTTTGATCTCCCCTGAGGACAGTAATGGGAGGAAGGAAGGAATGAGGAGGAGGAGGAAGAAGTGTGTTTATATATTTTTTTTTATTAGGATGGCCTTAATGTGTGTGTGTGTGTGTGTGTGTGTGTGTGTGTGTGTGTGTGTGTGTGTGTGTGTGTGTGCCTCATTTTTTTGTATCCTATGAATGTTTTTGTTTTCTTTCCTCCTCCTCCTCATCATCATCATCATCATCCTTCTCCTCTTCCTTCTAATTTTTTTTCTCTTTAGTTAATTTTACGAGAAACTTTCATCTCCGGAGAGAGAGAGAGAGAGGAAAATATTTGTGAGTTACGTAAATTGTGAGTTGGTCGTGTCCTAGATAACTCTCTCTCTCTCTCTCTCTCTCTCTCTCTGACTCTCTCTTTGATGATGGTTTCTTTCTCTTTTCTTTTCTTTTTCATTCACTTTTTTCTCTCTATTTCCCAGAATGTTTGTGGGTTGAAAAATGTTTGCTCGTCCTTTCCTGTTGATGTGTGTGTGTGATTATGTTTTTTTCCTTTTTCTTTTTCTTCTTTTTTTGTTGGTCTCGTTTCCTGTTCATCTTTTCATTTCATTTTTTTCTCTATTTCCTCTTTTTTTTTGAGCTGTTCTCTGATTTTGATTCACATTTGTCTCAGTATCTCCTTTTAGTGGTGTTAGATTGTTTTCCTTGTTTTGTTTTCCTGTTTTCTATGTTGCTGTTCATCTTTTCTTCTTTTCATTTCTCTTCTATTTCCTTTTTACTATCTGATTTCTCTCTGTTTCTGGTTCTCTCGTCCTCTTTATCTCCTTTTAGTGCTGTTAGATTATTTTCCTTGTTTTATTTTCCTGTTTTCTGTGTTGCTATTCATCTCCTTTCTCTTCATTTCTCTTCTTTTTCCCTTTACTTTCTGTGTTCTCTGTTTTTCTTGTTCTCTCGTCCTCTTTATCTCCTTTTAGTGCTGTTAGATTGTTTTCCTTGTTTTGTTTTCCTGTTTTCTGTGCTGCTATTCATCTCCTTTCTCTTCATTTCTCTTCTTTTTCCCTTTACTTTCTGTGTTCTCTCGGTTTCTGTTTTTTTTCTCGTCCTCTTTATCTCTTTTTTTTTTAGTGCTGTTAAATTGTTTTCCTTGCTTTGTTTTCCTGTTTTCTGTGCTGCTATTCATCTCCTTTCTCTTCATTTCTCTTCTTTTTCCCTTTACTTTCTGTGTTCTCTCGGTTTCTGTTTTTTTTCTCGTCCTCTTTATCTCCTTTTTTTAGTGCTGTTAGATTGTTTTCCTTGCTTTGTTTTCCTCTTTTCTGTGTTGTTATCCATCTTTTTTCCTTTTCACTTCTCTTTTATTTCCTTTTACTTTCTGCGTTCTCTCTTTTTCTTGTTCTCTCGTCTTCTTTATCTCCTGTTTGTTCTGTTAGATTATTTATTCCTTGTTTTGTTTTCCTGTTTTGTATGTTTTGTTTCTTCATCTCCTTTCCTTTATCTATTTTCTATTTCTTTTTTTCATATTCTTTTTGTGTGTTTTTATCTCCTCTATCTCCTGTATCTTGTTTTCCATCTCCAGTAACTCTTTATTTATCTCCTATTTCCCTTTTAGTGTGCTTTGTTTCATTTCCTAAGAGACATTGCCTTTAGGAATTGTGTAATCAGATTGTAATTATTTATTGTGTAATCGGATTGTAATTATGAAATGTACTCGGATTTTAATTATGCATTTTGCAACTGTTTTTAATCATGTATTGTGTGTGACTGTTTGTAAGTTATCTATTGTGTAATTGTATTCTGTTTATGTGTGTTGTGAACGTATTTTATTTATGTTTTGTGTTTTGATTTGTATTTTTGTGCGTATCGCTATTTTTTCTTCTTCTTCTTGTCTCCATCCTCCTCCTCCTCCTCCTCCTCATTCGTCTATTCTTCTCATTTAACTCTTTTTCTATTATGTTATGTGTTGTGTTTTCTTTACGTATTGTGTGTGTTTGTGTTTTTTACTATAATTTATGTTTTTTCTGCAATTTCCGTTTTACTCTAATTTCTGTTTTACTATAATTCCTGTTCTACTCAAATTCCTGTTTTACTATAGCTTCTGTTTTACTTCATTTCCTGTTTTACACTAATTTATGTTTTACTCAAATTCCTGTTTTACTATAATTTCTGTTTTACTCATTCCTGTTTTACTATAATTTCTGTTTTACTCAAATTCCTGTTTTACTTAAATTTATGTTTTACTTCAATTTCTGTTTTACTCAAATTCCTGTTTTACTTCAGTTTCTGTTCTACTCAAATTCTTGTTTTACTTCAGTTTGTTTTACTCAAATTCCTGTTTTACTTCAATTCCTGTTTTACTCAAATTCTTGTTTTACTTCAGTTTCTGTTCTACTCAAATTCCTGTTTTACTTCAGTCTCTGTTCTACTCAAATTCTTGTTTTACTTCAGTTTCTGTTTTACTCAAATTCCTGTTTTACTTCAATTCCTGTTTTACTCAAATTCCTATTTTACTTCAATTTCTGTATTACTCAAATTCCTGTTTTTTCTGTAATTTCTGTTTTACTCTTATTCCTGTTTTACTCTAATTTCTGCTTCTTTCCCTTCAGGCGACGAATCCGAACAGTCCATCTCCATCCTCCTCAACAACCAGGAGTCAGAGATCGTGTTCGTCAACGTCCCATGGCCAGAGCTTCAGGTGTGTGTGTGTGTGGGGGGGTGTGGGGGTGGGTGTGGGTGGGTGGGTGTGAGTGTGGGTGTGTGTGTGTGTGTGTGTGTGTGTGTGTGTGTGTGTGTGTGTGTGTGTGTGTGTGTGTGGATGTGTGTGTGTGTGTGTGTGTGTGTGGGGGGGGGTTTCTGCTCTCATTTCCTTTATTATTTTTTTTCTGTTTTGTTGTATAGTTTCATCAACTCACATTTTTATTTCATTTTTTCTTCTTATCTTACTGTGTGTGTGTGTGTGTGTGTGTGTGTGTGTGTGTGTGTGTGTGTGTTTGGTTGTGTGGGTGTTTGTATTTTTTTTTTGTGTGTGTGTGTTTTTTCTTTCATTCCTTTATTATTTTTTTCTGTTTTGTTTTATAATTTCATGAACTCACATTTGTAAGCGCGAAGATGACCAGTGCTTATTTAAGTGAGTAATTAAGGTGACTGATACCGCTGCGTCGAACTCACATCATTTATTGAATAGTGGTCGAACCTGAAAGATGGACGTCATAATTATGCGTTACAATACGGAAACAACGACGCACAATCTCTTCATCATTATTATTCTCACGGCAGAGCAAGTAAACACTACTAACCGTCATTAACATGTTATAGGCTAGTCATAGAAGTGCACGTCAGGTGAGATATCAGATATACACATTAAGACATACAATGAGGAGCACGGCTCGTAAGCCAGATGACCAGAACAATGAACAAGGCTGGTAAGGCATGCATAATAAGTGGCCCAATCAATATGGCTAGGATGACACATGACACTAATGCATGACACTAATGATAATCAATAATACATACGCATTTGCGGGTACAGTCGTGTTACTCCTTCCGGTCGGTAACGGCAGTGTGAACAACGTCATGTTTCCTCTCTTACCACTACCCTGCTACTGTCCCTTTCTCCTCCCTGCTCAACCCTGCACCAGAGGGGCCTCCAGCAGGCGTCCCGAGTCAGCATTTCACTCATCTCGCCGCTGTCTCGACACTTTTCCCGTGAACATCTGGCGACACTACCGCCTCGCACCACCGCACTATCCCGCTCGACTATCCCGACATAATTTATAAATTCATCAAATTCATATAATCCCTACATACATATCTACCACATTAAGCTATCATTCGCCGCGGAGCCGGAACAGCGGCTACAACATTTTTTTTTTTTCCTTTTCTTACTGTGTGTGTGTGTTTGGTTGTGTGGGTGTTTGTATTTTTTGTGTGTGTGCGTGTGTGTGTATTTCTGCTTTCATTTCCTATTAATTTTTTTTCTGTTTTGTTTTATAATTTCATCAACTCACATTTTTATTTCTTTTTTTCTTCTCTTACTGTGTGTGTTTGGTTGTGTGGGTGTTTGTATTTTTTTTATTTGTGTGTGTGTGTTTTTGCTTTCATTTCCTTTATTATTCTTTTTTGTTTTGTTTTATAATTTCATCAACTCACATTTTTTTTCTTTTTTTCTTCTTACTGTGTGTGTGTGTGTGTGGTTGTGTGGGGGTGTCTGTGTGTGTGTGTGGGGGGGTTTCTGCTCTCATTTCCTTTTATTATTTTTCTGCTTTGTTTTATAATTTCATCAACTCACATTTTTTTTTTCTTCTCTTACTGTGTGTGTGTGTGTGTGTGTGTGTGTGTGTGTGTGTGTGTGTGTGTGTGTCCTCCGTTCATCATTTCCCATTTTTTTACTCTCTCCGGCATATGACCACAGATTTTGCGCCGACTAAACGAAACTTTCCAAACTCTCTCTCTCTCTCTCAATCTCTCTCTCCCCCCCCTACTTTTCAGCCGGCGGTCTCATTGATTGCTCCACTTATTGCCCTTTTCCATACCTTTCTAATGCCACCTTCGGGTTCGCGCCATCAATAATTCATCCTGTTAATTGCTAAGCGTTCAGTCGTGGACTCCTTTCTGTTTTTTTTTTTCTCTCTCTCTGTCTCTAGCTATATCTCTACCTCCCTTATCTGATCTCTTTTCCTCCTTTCTCTCTCTCTCTCTCTCTCTCTCTCTCTCTCTCTCTCTCTCTCTCTCTCTCTCTCTCTCTCTCTCTCTCTCTCTCTCTCTCTCTCTCTCTCTCTCTCTCTCTCTCTCTCTCTCTCTCTCTCTCTCTCTCTCTCTCTCTCTCTCTCTCTCTCTCTCTCTCTCTTATTCTTGTTCTCCTTTTTTTCCTTTCTCTCCCTCACTCTCCCTCTTTGTTGCCTCTCCCTTCTTCCTTATTCTCTTCCTTTTCCTACTTTCTCTTTTCTCTCCCTCTCTCTCCTTTATCCTATCCCTTTCCTCTTTTCTCCTTTTTCTCCTTTACCTTCTCTCTCTGCAGCCTCTTCTCTTTCTTTTCTTCTCCCTTTCCTCCTCCATTTTCTTCCTCACTAATGTTCTAAGGAAAGAAAAGAGAGGCGAAAAAAAATGTTCCCAGGCTGCCTCTGCGTCCCTTTGTTTTGCCTCTGACAGTTATTAGCCTCTTGTAGCCTCCTTTCTTCTGTTAAAAGTATTGGCAACTCACGTTTTTTTGTTCCCTAGTGTTTTGTTTTTCGTCCCTGCTTTCTCTCTCTTATTTCCCCTCTCCATGGCTTCTGTTCTCCTTTCTCTCCTTCAGTGTCTTTCTATATTCCCTAACTACCCTTGTATTCACCCCTTTCCTTCTTTCTTGGTCTCATTATCCCTCCTTTTGCTGTTTTTCTTCTTTCTCTCCTTCAGTGTCTTTCTATATTCCCTAACTACCCATGTATTTATCTCTTTTCTCCCTCTTTTTCCTCTTTATTCCTTTTTTTGGCCTCACCTTCCCCTTTAGATTTTTTCCTCCTCTTTCTCTCCCTCCCCCTTTAGATTTTTTCCTTCTCCTTTCTCCCCCTGACTCGTCTTCATACATAACTTTCTCGGCCTTACTTCCCATCTCTTCATCTCCTTTCCCCTTCCTCTCCCTCTACATACTTATTTTTTTTGCCTCATCATCCCTTCCCATAGCTTCATTCCATCACAACCCTAATATGTATCAATTTTCTGCATCGTTTCTCCCTCTATTACCTCCATTCCCTCTCTCCCTCGCTCTCTTTATTCATATCCTTCTTTCTCGTACTTCCTTCCTTCCTTTTCTTCTGTTCTTCTTTCTGTAGCCCCTTTTCCCCCTTCATCCTCCTCCTCTAACTCATTCCACGTCACCAGGCTGAGCTGAACCGCCCGTCGCTGCCCGAAGGTTGGCTGCTCATGTACAGCATCACGGACAAGGCCTCGTTCCAGCGGTGCAGCGAGGATATGTCTCGCCTGCACAGTCACGGCGCGCTTCGGGGCCGGGCCGTCATCCTCGTGGCCAACAAGTGCGAGCTGGTGAGGTCCCGCGCTGTCTCCGTCGATGGTGAGTGGCTAAAGGTGTTTGGTGTTTAGATTAAGGCTGTTTCTCTTCCCTATTTGAGCATGGCGGGGAGCTGCTGAGATTAGAATAGGTCAAAGTTTGGTTAGGTCAGGTTAAGTCAAGGCTACGTTAGGTTAGGATAGGTTAGGTCAAGGTTAGGTTAGGTTATGTCAAGGCTACGTTAGGTTAGGTTAGGTTAGGTCAGGATAGGTCAAGGTTAGGTTAGGTTAGGTCAAGGTTAGGTTAGGTTAGGCTAGGTGAAGGCTACGTTAGGTTAGGATAGGATAGGTCAAGGTTAGGTCAGGTTATGTCAAGGCTACGTTAGGTTAGGTTAGGTTAGGTCAGGTTAGGTCAAGGTTAGGTTAGGTTAGGTTAGGTTAGGTTAGGTGAAGGCTACGCTTGGTTAGGGTAGGTTAGGTCAAGATTAGGTCAGGTTAGGTGAAGGCTACGTTAGGTTAGGATAGGTTAGGTCAAGGTTAGGTCAGGTTATGTCAAGGCTACGTTAGGTTAGATTAGGTTAGGTCAGGTTAGGTCAAGGCTACGTTAGGTTAGGATAGGTTAGGTCAAGGTTAGGACAGGTTAGGTCAAGGTTAGGTCAGGTTAGGTCAAGGATCCGTTAGGTTAGGATAGGTTAGGTCAAGGTTAGGACAGGTTAGGTCAAGGTTAGGTCAGGTTAGGTCAAGGATCCGTTAGGTTAGGATAGGTTAGGTCAAGGTTAGGTCAGGTTAGGTCAAGGCTATGTTAGGTCAGGTTAGGTCAAGGCTACGTTAGGTTAGGATAGGTTAAGTTAGGTCAGGGCCTGTGTAGTATTCTATAATGGTGAGTGTCTTCTGAAGTTCCGTGTTTAGATTTAAGCCTCTCCTTTTTTCTATAGTAAATGTGTATCAGTGGTCGTGAGCTGGGTAGGGTAGGGATGGGCAGGGTAGGGTAGGGTAGGATAGGGTAGGGTAGGGTAGGTTAAGTTAGGATAGGTTAGGTCCTGAGAGATGTCCGTCGATGGTGAGTGCCTTAGAGTGTTTGATGTTCAGATTAAGCCTCTCTCTCTCTCTTCCCTTTTAAGTGTACAGGAGTGGTCGTGAGCTGGGTAGGGAAGGGAAGGGTAGGTTAGGTTAGGTTAGGTCAGGTCCTGAGAGGTGTCCGTCGATGGTGAGTGGCTTAGAGTGTTTGATGTTCAGATTCTCTCTCTCTTCCCTTTTAAGTGTACAGAAGTGGTCGTGAGCTGGTGAGGTAGGTTAGGTCAGATCCCTCGCTGTCTCCGTCGATTTTTTTTTTTTTATGGTGAGTGCGATTTAGTGTTCGTGGTTCAGAATAATCATGTTTTCCTTCTCTGTTAAAGTCTATATCGGTTGTCGAGAGTTGGTGAGGTGAGGTTAGATCAGGTCCCTCGCTGTCTCCGTGGATTTTTTGATGGTTAGTGTTATTTAGTGTTCGGGGTTCAGAATCAGCATGTCTTCCTTCTCTGTTAAAGTATACCAGTGGTCGTGAGCCGGTGAGGTTAGGTTAAGTTAAGTTAGGTGAGTGGCTTACTGCTGTTTGCTGTTCAGACGAAGCCGCTCTCTCTCTCTCTCTCTCTCTCTCTCTCTCTCTCTCTCTCTCTCTCTCTCTCTCTCTCTCTCTCTCTCTCTTTTTCTCTCTCTCTCTTCCCTATTAAGTGTAAAGAGCTGGGCGTGAGCTGGTGAGGTAGGTTAGGTTAGGTCCCTGGCTGTCTCCCTTCTCTGTTAAAGTCTATACCAGTGGTCAGGAATTGGTGAGGTTAGGTTAAGTTAGGTTAGGTGAGTGTCTTACTGCTGTTTGTTGTTCAGACGAAGCCGCTCTCCTTTCCCTTTGTGTACGTGCATTGGTGGTTTGTTTGACACATGTGTAGTCTGTGTGTATGTGTGGGTGTGGGTGTAGGCGGGTGGGTATGTGTGGGAGGAGTGTAGGTAGGTAAGGAGAGAGAAGAGGAGGAGTAGGAGGAGGAGAAGCAGGAGGAGATAAACTGATGAAGATAGTAACTGGAAACTGATTAAGATAGTAACGGGAAACTGATTAAGATAGTAACTGGAAACGGATGAAGATAGTAACGGGAAACTGATTAAGATAGTAACTGGAAACAGATGAAGATAGTAACGGGAAACTGATTAAGATAGTAACTGGAAACTGATTAAGATAGTAACGGGAAACTGATTAAGATAGTAACTGGAAACTGATGAAGATAGTAACTGGAAACTGATTAAGATAGTAACTGGAAACTGATTAAGATAGTAACTGGAAACGGATGAAGATAGTAACTGGAAACGGATGAAGAGGAGGAGTAGAAGGAGGAAAAGCAGGAGGAGATAAATGATGGAGAAAATTAAAAGAAAGGAATTTGAACAGGTAAAGGCAAAATAGAGGATAAGGAGGAGTTGGTAAAGAGTAAGGGAAGTGTTACCTGTTCGTCTTCAGGTAAAAAAGGGACCCTAAAAAGCAGCTCCGCCCTACACATGACAGCGGCTCTCCCAGGGACACTCTTTTGCCGGGAGCGTGGCGGGTAAAGAGGCTTGAAGAAGGATGGGAGGAGGGAGAAGCGCCTTACCTTTGCCCTTTGCTCGCACTTTCGTCCTCCTCCTCCTCCTCCTGCTTCTTCTTCTTCTTGGGTTTTTCTTTTTCTTAGATGGATGGGATCAACAGCAACAACAATAACAATAACAAAGAAGGATGGGAGGAGGGAGAAGCACCTTACCTTTGCCCTTTGCTCGCACTTTCGTCCTCCTCCTCCTCCTCCTCCTCCTCCTCCTGCTTCTTCTTCTTCTTGGGTTTTTCTTTTTCTTAGATGGATGGAATCAACAGCAACAACAATAACAATAACAAAGAAGGATGGGAGGAGGGAGAAGCACCTTACCTTTGCCCTTTGCTCGCACTTTCGTCCTCCTCCTCCTCCTCCTCCTCCTGCTTCTTCTTCTTCTTGGGGTTTTCTTTTTCTTAGATGGATGGGATCAACAGCAACAACAATAACAATAACAAAGAAGGATGGGAACAGGAGGGAGAAGCACTTTACCTTTGCCCTTTCCTCGCACTTTCGTCCTCCTCCTCCTCCTCCTTCTTCTTCTTGGGTTTTTCTTTTTCTTAGATGGATGGGATCGACGCCAACAACAATAACAATAACAATAACAAAGAAGGATGGGAACAGGAGGGAGAAGCACCTTACCTTTGTCCTCCTCCTCCTCCTCCTCCTCCTTCTTCTTCTTGGGGTTTTCTTTTTCTTAGATGGATGGGATCGACACCAACAACAACACTAACAATAACATCAACAAACCCTTCTTCTGTATCTCCCTTATTTCTTATCTTTTCTCTTTTATTCTCGTTTCTTTCATCTCATTGTCATTCCCCTCATTTCTCATCTTTTTATCTCTTTTAATCTTGTTTATTTCATCCCCTTCGTTTCTTATCTTTTCCCTCCCTTTTCTCTCTCTTCTATCATCTCCGTCATTTCATTCACCCTCATTTCATATTTTTGTATCTCCCTTTTTCTCTCTTCTATCATCTCCCTTATTTAATTCCCCCTCATTTCTTATTTTTAATCGTAAGCAGGAGGAAATACACACAAAGAAAGGTTAAAATTATTCTTAAGTTTACCAGCTAGAGGGATGAGGGAATGAAGGTGTTGGCTAACTCTTGCAGAAGGTATTTGGATAGCATAGGAATGAGCTAGAGTACTAAGCCACCTGTCTGTCTTCCTACCCCCCTTCATTTCCAGACCACTACCACTACTACTACTACCACTACTACCACTACTACCACTTATACTAATGCTACAACTCCTCCCAACAGACGGGCGTGACCTGGCCTGTAGTTACGGTGCTAAGTTCATGGAGATCAGCGTCGGCATCAACCACAAGTGTGACGACCTCCTGGTGGGCATCTTGAACCAACTGAGGCTTCGCGGGGAGGCGGAGGCGGGCGACGAGGAGGAGCCGGCGAAGGAGAGGAGCTGGACCAGGTGAGGACGAGGACGAGGAGGAGGAGGAGGAGGAGGAGGAGGAGGAGGAGTTTGGTTAAGTAAGGAAAAGTAAGAGGAGGTAAAAGATAGAGATAAACAAAAAGAGGAATTTGAAGTGGTTAGGAAGAAGAGAAGGTAGAGAAAGAAGAGGAGGAGGAGGAAGAGAAGGAGGAGGAGGAGGAGGAGGAGGAGGAGTTTGGTTAGGCTAGGAAAAGTAGGAAGAGGTAAAAGATAAAGAGATCAAGAAATAGAGGAGTTTGAAGTGGTTAGGAAGAAGTGAAGGTAAAGAAAGAGGAGGAGGAGGAGGAGGAGGTGGGGGGAGGAGCAGGAGTAGGAGGAGGAGGAGTTTGGTTAGGCAAGGAAAAGTAGGAGGAGGTAAAAGATAAATAGATCAACAAAAAGAGGAATTTGAAGTGGTTAGGAAGAAGAGAAGGTAGAGAAAGAAGAGGAGGAGGAGGAGGAGAAGGAGGAGGAGGAGGAGTTTGGTCAGGTAACCCCCCGGTCTCACAGACGCCGAATCACAAGAAATTCGTAGTGCCTCGGGAGTCAGCGTTTTTTCCCGAATCACTACGAAAATTTGTTGATTTTTTCATCTCGAGGTGTTCGGCCGACCTCGAGGGCATATTCCCCGAAGTACACCGAATTATTTTCCGAAGTGCTACGACGTATTACGATGTGCTGCGATGTACTACGATTTCACCCCGATTTTCTCCCGAAGTACGCCGAGTTTTGGAGCCGAAGTACTACGAAGTATAACGAACCACACCGACTGTCCCGATTTGTAAGTACGAAGTACTACAATGTACGACGAACTACACCGACAACTCCGGATCTACTACGAGTTTCAAATCTCCTCCAAGAATTTGCTCCCGAATTTGAACAAAAGACACACCCCAGCATATAAATCCTTCGTCAGGTCCAGCATCATCATGACAAGGTTGGGGCTCTGTGTCCAAGTGGATTGGTGACGCAAGAGGGCTGGATGGAGGACGGGGTGTCTCCCCGGTAGCAGACGAAGACCTCTTCTTGGATCGTCCCTTCACTTCCTTGACAGGTTGTTCTTGTGTGTCTTCTTGTTGCTCATCATCATCAGGAGAGGCAGCAGCAGCAGCAGAAGACCTTTTCTTCTTGTCTTGTCCCTTCTTGTCCTTTTTCGGTCCCATTGTGATGTGACGTGACTCCTGCAAATTGGAAAAGACTGATTGATTTGCAAAATCGGCTTGCCTTTTAATACTCTTATCAAATTCGTAGTACTTCGTAGTACTTCGGTGTGCTTCGGGATGTTTCCGGATGCACTTCCTAGTAGTTCGTCGTTGTTCGGTGTAAATCGGCGTACGTCGGGACGAAAATTTGGCAGCTTAGAGATACAATTCGTAGTACTTCGGTGTAAATCGAGGGTAACTCGGGGTACTTCGGCGTGACTCGGGGTGCTTCGGGGGGAGAAGTACGCGGAATTGGGGCCTGTTTCTGTCCCGAACTACGCCGAATTGACTACTGCGAAGTACACCGAAACACTACGAAGTAGTACGAAGTACTATGAAGTACACCGAAACACTACGAAGTAGTACGAAGTACTATGAAGTACACCGAAACACTACGAAGTAGTACGAAGTACTATGAAGTACACCGAAACACTACGAAGTAGTACGAAGTACTATGAAGTACACCGAAACACTACGAAGTAGTACGAAGTACTATGAAGTACACCGAAACACTACGAAGTAGTACGAAGTACTATGAAGTACACCGAAACACTACGAAGTAGTACGAAGTACTATGAAGTACACCGAAACACTACGAAGTAGTACGAAGTACACCGAAACACTACGAAGTAGTACGAAGTACTATGAAGTACACCGAAACACTACGAAGTAGTACGAAGTACTATGAAGTACACCGAAACACTACGAAGTAGTACGAAGTACTATGAAGTACACCGAAACACTACGAAGTAGTACGAAGTACTATGAAGTACACCGAAACACTACGAAGTCGTACGTAGTCCTATGAAGTACACCGAAACACTACGAAGTGGTGCGAAGTACTATGAAGTACACCGAAACACTACGAAGTGGTACGAGTACTATGAAGTACACAAACACTACGAAGTGGTACGAGTGCTATGAAGTACACCGAAACACTACGGTGTACGAAGTACTATGAGTACACCGAAACACTACGAAGTGGTACGAAGTACTATGAAGTACGCCGAAACACTACGAAGTGGTACGAGTACACCGAACACTGCGAAGTGGTGCGAGTGCTATGAGTACACCGAACACTACGAAGTGGTGAAGTACTATGTACACCGAAACACTACGAAGTAGTACGATGAAGTACTATGAAGTACACCGAAACACTACGAAGTAGTACGAAGTACTATGAAGCACCGAACACTACGAAGTAGTACGAAGTATGAAGTGCACCGAAACACTACGAAGTAGTACGAAGTACTATGAAGTACACCGAAACACTACGAAGTAGTACGAAGTACTATGAAGTACACCGAAACACTACGAAGTAGTACGAAGTACTATGAAGTACACCGAAACACTACGAAGTACTATGAAGTACACCGAAACACTACGAAGTAGTACGAAGTACTATGAAGTACACCGAAACACTACGAAGTAGTACGAAGTACTATGAAGTACACCGAAACACTACGAAGTAGTACGAAGTACTATGAAGTACACCGAAACACTACGAAGTAGTACGAAGTACACCGAACCAGTACGAAGTACTATGAAGTACACCGAAACACTACGAAGTAGTACGAAGTACTATGAAGTACACCGAAACACTACGAAGTACTATGAAGTACACCGAAACACTACGAAGTACTATGAAGTACACCGAAACACTACGAAGTACTATGAAGTACACCGAAACACGCCGATTTCTTACCAATTCGGGACGGCTTCTGAATTCGGTGGAAAAAATTTGTGCATGTTGAAATTTTTCTCCCGAAGTGTTTTTGAACCCGAATTGAAGCCGATTTGATTCACGAAGTACTCCGAAGCTCCCGAAGCCAACCCGAAGTCAACCCGAATTTGAAAATTTCAAATTCGGGACCGATTCGGGCTCTGTGAGACCGGGGGGTAAGGAAAAGTAAGAAGAGGTAAAAGATAAAGAGATAAACACAAAAAGAGGAACTTAAAATGGTTACGAAGAAGAGAAGATAGAGAAAGAAGAGGAGGAGGAGGAGGAAGAGAAGGAGGAGGAGATGAGAGATAAAAAGCTACCCAAAAAAGATGTTTGAGTAGTTTAGAAATAAGAGAAGGAGAAGGAGAAAGGGAAGAAAGAGAGAAAGGATAAAGAAATACCCCAAAAAAGAGGAGTTTGAAGGTATTAGAAGGAAAAGAATAGGAAATAAAAGATCAGGATAAACTTTTCCTTTACTTTCCCCTCACTTTCCCCTCACTTTCTCCCCTCCCCTTACCTTTTCTCCCCTGTCTCTCTCTCTCTCTCTCTCTCTCTCTCTCTCTCTCTCTCTCTCTCTCTCTCTCTCTCTCTCTCTCTCTCTCTCTCTCTCTCTCTCTCCTCTATTTCCCCTCACTCCTCAATTCTTCTCTTTCTCTCTCCTCATTTTCCCCTCACTCTCCCATTCTCTCCCCTCACTTTCCCTTCATATCTCCCCTCTATATCCCCTCACTTCTCAATACTTCTCTTCCTCTCTCCTCATTTTCCCCTCACTATCATTTTCTCCCCTCCCTTCACGCTCTCCCCTCACTTTCCCTTCATTTCCCCTCTGTCTTTCTCTCTCTTCCTACACATTCCCTTGCATTCTCCCCTCTGTCTCTGCCCTTTCTCCCCTCTCACTCTCCCCTTCTTCCCTCTCATTCTCCCCTTCCTCCCTCTCACTCTCCCCTTTTCCCCTTGCATTCTCCCCTCTATCTCTTCCTTTTTTCCCCTCTCACTCTCCCTTTCTTACCTCTCACTCTCCCCTTCTTCCCTCTCACTCTCCCCTTCTCCCCTTGCATTCTCCCCTCTATCTCTTCCTTTTTTCCCCTCTCACTCTCCCCTTCTTCCCTCCTCTCCTTCTTCCCTTCCTCCTCCTCTCCTCTCCCCTCTCCCTCTCTCTCCTCCCTCAGGAACCGCAGCCTCATGAGAGCGTCGATGAAGGCCAAACGCGTCATCAACAGGATTATGGGCAAGACGGAAGCCAAATACAAGAGTTGCGAGGACTTCCAGAGCTAGTGATTGACCCACCCCCCTGCCCCCTCCACCCCCCACCCCCCTGCCTTATGGTGAGTGAGGGAGAGAGGGAGAGGGAGAGGGAGAGAGAGAGTGAGAGAGAGAATGAAAGAATGAGGGAGAGAAAGGAAACTGAAAGAGAGAGAGAGAGAGAGAGAGAGAGAGAGAGAGAGAGATATGCATGTTAATTAAAACCTGTATGTGTTGAATTAATTGTTTGAGAATTAGTTTCCAGAGAGAGAGAGAGAGAGAGAGAGAGAGAGAGAAAGAGGGGGTGCGTGCGTGCGTGTGTGTGTGTCTCCAGTGAATGTGGGTCAGCTTTGTCTCATTGTGTTTCGAATCGGGCTTTGAAGCACTTCGGATATTTTGTGTTTGATTCGCTCGCTCAGTTTTATCTTTTTTTTTTTTTTTTTTTTTTTGTATTTAGTAAGAATGCAATGGACGCTGATTCGATATTACCCAACAATGCAATATTTTACTCTACTTGAATTACTCTGTTTACTGATTTCTCTGCTTTCTTCCTTTCTTTCTTTTTCTTTCTTTTTTCAGTTTCCTTTCTTTCTTTCTCTTATTTCTTTCTTTCTTTTCCTTCAGCTTTCTTTCTTTCTTTCTTTCCTTTTTTTCAGTTCCCTTTCTTTCTCTTTTTCCGTTCTTTTCTTTGAGCTTCCTATCTTTCTTTTCTTTCTTTTCTTTTTTTCAGTTTCCTTTCTTCCTTTCTTTCTCTTTTTTCTTTATTTTCTTTGAGCTTCCTATCTTCCTTTTCTTTCTTTTCTTTCTTTCAGTTTCCTTTCTTCCTTTCTTTCTCTTTTTTCTTTCTTTTCTTTGAGCTTCCTGTCTTTCTTTTCTTTCTTTTCTTTTTTTCAGTTTCCTTTCTTCCTTTCTTTCTCTTTTTCTTTTCTTTGAGCTTCCTATCTGTCTTTTCTTTCTTTTCTTTCTTTTCTTTCTTTCAGTTTCCTTTCTTCCTTTCTTTCTCTTTTTTCTTTCTTTTATTTGAGCTTCCTATCTTTCTTTTCTTTCTTTTCTTTCTTTTAGTTTCCTTTCTTCCTTTCTTTCTTTCTCTTCCTTTCTTCTCTGTCTACCTATCTATTTATCTCTTATTTTATTTTATCTGTCTCTATTTCTCATTCAATATCTCTTTCATTATCACTATTCTTTCTAATGTTTGTTTCTCTGTTCCTTTGTTTCCTTTATTCATTATTTTTTTCTTCATTACTCATTTGTTTTATTCATTTTTTTCATTCATCTTTTATTATTATTATTATTATCTTTCTATCTATCTCATCCACTGTTTCTCTCGTTCTATCAAAAGCTACGTCAACACAAATGGAGGCTGTTGTTTTTTTTCTTTTCATTTATTTCCACTCACAACACAACGCAATCAGACAATGGAAACACACACACACACACACACACACACACACACACACACACCATTCACCAAACAGCCAAAACAGCAACCAACATCAACCTAATAATGAGTCTCTACCTGTGTGTGTGTCTACCTGGCCAAATTTTCTATACCTGACAGTCCAGTTAATTAGCGGCGATTACCTGCCATCCACTTTAATAATCATAATGGCGTTGCTTGTTGCTCGCTGGCCTTGTCCACCTCACCTCACCTGCCCTTCCCTTCCCTTCCCTTCCCTTCCCTTCCCTTACCTGCATTTCCCTGCCCTTCCCTTTCCTTCGCTTCGCTTCCCTTCCCTTACCTTACCTTACCTTACCTTACCTTGCCTTACCTGCATTTCCCTGGCCTTCCTTTCCCTTCGCTTACCTTCCCTTACCTTACCTGCCCTTCCCTTCCCTTCCCTTCCCTTACCTGCTCTTCCCTTCCCTTCCCTTCCCTTCCCTTCCCTTCCTTTCGCTTCGCTTCCCTTCCCTTACTTTACCCTACCTTCCCTTCCCTTCCCTTCGCTTCGCTTCGCTTCCCTTACCTTACTTTACCTTCCCTTCCCTTCCCTTCCCTTACCTTATCTGCCCTTCCCTTCCCTTCCCTTCCCTTCGCTTACCTTACCTTACCTTACCTAACAATATAACATAACATAATCTTACCTTACTTTACCTTACCCAACCTTTCCTTACCTTACCTTGCCTTACCTAACCTCACCTTACCTTACCTTACCTTACCTTACCTAACCTAACCTTCCCTGCCTGCTCTTTGCTCCACCGCCCACCTGTTGCCATTGATGAGGCTATACAGGTGTGAAAGGTGATAACATACATACATACATACATACATACATACATACACACACATGCACACACACACATTAGCAAGGCTCTATTATTCTCTGTAATGTGTGTGTGTGTGTGTGTGTGTGTGTGTGTGTGTGTGTGTGTGTGTGTGTGTGTGTGTGTGTGTGTGTGTGTCGCTGTCTGATTGTGTTTGAAGGGGGAAAAAAAACAGAACTCCATTTGCTTTTGTGTGATTTCAATACGATGAGAGAGAGAGAGAGAGAGAGAGAGAGAGAGAGAGAGAGAGAGAGAGAGAACCATCAAGCCCACAAAAACAAACAAACAAATCACAAACACAATCACAGAACCACAAACGTATTAGGAAATTGGAGGAAAAGTTACTGATGTGAATGTGTGTGTGTGTGTGTGTGTGTGTGTGTGTGTGTGTGTGTGTGTGTGTGTGTGTGCGCGCGCGTGCTGTCAGGTGGATGGCGTGTAATATTTACCCGTAATAATATCAAAGGTGGGTAATTTAAAGGTCATTGTTGTCGCCATCGTGTGTGTGTGTGTGTTGAAAGGGCTATTGAAAGGTTAGCGTGTGGAGTGTGGATATCGTTTTGTTGGGTGGGTGGGAAGTGACGGGGATAAAACGTGTAAACAACTTGTAATTATCGTTTTATATTTCGTTTTGCTTTATTCGTTGGTCTGTTATTATTGTTTTGTGTTTTGTTTTGTTTTTTGTTCGTTGGTCTGTAATTATTGTTTTGTGTTTTGTTTTGTTTTTTTGTTCGTTGGTCTGTAATTATTGTTTTGTGTTTTGTTTTGTTTTTTGTTCGTTGGTCTGTAATTATTGTTTTATGTTTTGTTTTGTTTTTTGTTCGTTGGTCTGTAATTATTGTTTTATGTTTTGTTTTGTTTTTTTTGTTCGTTGGTCTGTAATTATTGTTTTATGTTTCGTCTCGTTTTGTTTTGATTTGTTTTGATTTTGCAACATTAAGGAAGGAAATTGATAAGATAGACAACTGGGCTTCTGTTTCTTCTATTTTTTTGCTATTCTCTTCTATTATTCAATTTTCTACCTTTCCAAATTACGATAAATATCTCAGTTTTAGATAAGATAAGTTTTTTTTTACAGCTAAAGAAACCGCTCAAGGGCAACAAAAAAAAGTGTAAAAAAAAGAGCCCGCTAATCGCAGTCCCAACAAATGATTATAAATTTCAAAGATAAGTTAAAGATAAAGTTAATGATAGTTAAAGATCAAAGTTAAGAGTAAAGATAAGTAGTCTTGTATGTAATTGAAGCAGGTGTTAATATCCCTCGCCCTGCCTTCATTACCGTAAAAAAGGTTATGTTTCTCTTTATCTTCATTTACTCCCACAATTCACATGTTTTCTCCGCTTCTCCTTCCAGTACCTTCGTGATGAGGCCCAGCACTGCCCTGCCCCGCCTGCCGCTGGCCTCTTGTGTGTGCCTGTGTGCGTGTGTCAATGTGTGTGTATGTGTACCTATATGCGCGTGTGTGTGGGTAGGTCATTGTGTGTGCGTGTGCGTGTGTGTGTACATCCTATGGACCAGAGAATCATGTCACGCACACAGACTTGCTTGGAGTGTGTACATAGAATATGCACACACGCACGTACACACACCACCACCACCACCACCACCGCCCTCAAGAATTATTAAAACTGAAGTAAAAATCTAATACCTCAGCTTGTCAATGTAGTGGCTGTAGTGTTGTTTGTATGTGTGTGTGTGTGTGTGTGTGTGTGTGTGTGTGTGTGTGTGTGTGTGTTTCCTCGGAGTTTTACGTTTTAGTCATTGTGGAAAGCTTTAAAAATCTCTCTATAATAAGTATACTGTGTCAAGTTCTGTTAGTAATATGTTATGATTTTAAACTAAGAATAGGAAGAAGTAGAGAAGAAAATACTAGTGGTGTTTTCTGAGGTTTTCTGATGATGATGATGATGATGATGATGATGATGATGATGATGTATAGGGCGTTGCTGTCTCCTCTAAGCTATTTCTGTATATACTTTTTTCCAACCCATTTCCTCTCCCTCGTTTTCCTTAGGCCATATCTTTTTCCCCATTTTCCTTTCCCAATTCCTCTCCATCATTTTCCTTAGCCCATATCTTTTTCCCAATTTTCCTTCCCATTTCCTTTATCAATTTTCCTTCCCCATTTTCCTTCCCCATTTTCCAGTCCCATTTCCTCTCCCTCATTTTCCTTAACTGATATCCTTTTCCCATTTTCCTTCCCCATTTCCCTTCCCAATTTTCCTTAGTTCATATCCTTTTCCCAATTTTCCTTCCCCATTTGCTTTATCAGTTTTTCCTTTCCCTATTTTCCTTTCCCATTTCCCTTAGCCCATAGCTTTTTCCCATTTCCCTTCCCAATTTTCCCTAACCCATATCTTTTTCCCATTTTCCTTCCCCATTTCCTTTATCAATTTTCCTTCCCCATTTCCCTTTCCCATTTCCCTTCCCCATTTCCCTTCCCTTTTTCCTTATCCCATTTCCCCTTCTCATTAATGCTGGATAGATGGAAATGGGCGGACAGTATTACATGGAGGATATTTGTATGTACGTGTGTGTGTGTGTGTGTGTGTGTGTCGCTTGGATCATATTCCAAAAAAAAAGAGCAATAAGTATTTTAATCGTTCAGTATTGTGTGTGTGTGTGTGTGTGTGTGTGAGTGACCCTGAGAGAGAGAGAGAGAGAGAGAGAGAGAGAGAGAGAGAGAGCAATCGCTTCAGTAGTATAACCATTAACTAACACAAAACTAACAGAAATGGCATTCATATACAGCCACAAATATACCAATGTCGTGTGTGTGTGTGTGTGTGTGTGTGTGTGTGTGTGTGTGTGTGTGTGTGTGTGTTTTGTATGTCGTGAACGGTAGACAATATTTATACCGGAGGATTCACAGGGAAAAAAAAAACATCATAGAACTTACCAATATGTATCTATGTTTGCGTGTCATTAATCGGGAGAAGAATTTTTATATGAGAAGCAGTAGATCACTTTTTTGGGGGTGATTTATAATGTGACAGTGACTCAAGTTTGCCCTAGCTGTTGTGTGTCATGCCTAAGTAACCTTGATTTCCATTGGCGTGAGTTGTGAATGGCTCGTTTGAAAGTCACTTGTAAGAGTCAGTCAGTCAGTAACCTTCATTTTCCTTGGCGTCTTTCGTGAATAGCTCGTTTGAAAGTGAGTCACGTTCAGGAGTCAGTCAGTCAGTCAGTAACCTTCATTTTCCTTGGCATGTTTCGTGAATAGCTCGTTTGAAAATGAGTCACGTTCAAGAGTCACTCAGTCAGTAACCTTCATTTTCCTTGGCATGTTTCGTGGATAACTCGTTTGAAAATGAGTCACGTTCAAGAGTTAGTCAGTTAGTAACCCTCATTTTCCTTGGCTTGTTTCGTGAATAGCTCGTTTGAAAGTGAGTCACGTTCAGGAGTCAGTCAGTCAATCAGTATATATTTCCACTCATGTTTCTAGACTCAAGGTGCATTGCAGAGTAACAGTTTGACGTGACTGCAGTGCTACGTGACAAGGGATTGGATTCTTTGTAATATTATGAACCCACACTAAAGCTCTCTCATGTGTGCCTTGGGATTAGAACCTTTTACGAGTTCCAGATATCAGTTTTACGATGTGACTTGTGATCAAAATCTCTTATGAACACAAAAATCAGCTCTATATCACTTGGGATTAGAACCCTTGTATTATTATGAACCCAGACATCGCCTTTATTATTTAACTTTGATTCAGAAACTTTATATGAACTCACACCAGCTTTTATATTACTTGGGATTAGAACCTTTGTAATATTATGAACCCAGACATCACCCTAATTATTTGACTTGGGATTGGAACCTTTATTTACGATCTGATCCTATATATGAACTCAAACATGATCTTTATTATTTGACTTGGGATTAGAACCTTTATTTACGATCTGATCCTATATATGAACTCAAACATGATCTTTATTATTTGACTTGGGATTAGAACCTTTATTTACGATCTGATCCTATATATGAACTCAAAACATTAGCTCTATATGTGTGACTCGGGATTAGAACCTTTATTAATTGACTTGGGATGAGAATTTTATGATCCCACATGTCAGCTATTGTCATGTGATGTGGGATTGGAACCTTTATTATCCAACACATCAGCTGCATGGCATAACTTGGAATCAGAACCCTTTATGGTCCCAAACCTCAACTTTACTTCTATGTGACTTGGAATTAGAACCTTTTTATAAACCCCCAAAATTAGCTCTATACGTGACTTGACTCTATACTTGAGATCAGATCCTCTATATGAATCCACACACATTAGCTTTGCCAAGTGTGTGATGTGGGATTGGAACCCTTTTGATCCCATGCAGTTCTGTTACGTGACATGGAATTAGAACTTTTTATAAACCCATATATGATCTTCTATGACGTGTCTTGGAATCTAAACCTTTATATGAACCCAAATATTACCTCTTATTTTGTTACATGGGATCTGAAACCTTTATCCCCTGTGACAGTGGAATTAGAACCTTTACAATAACTCAGATATCACCTCTTATTACATGGGATTACGTGGGATTAGAACCTTTTATAAACCTACATAACTTGGGATTTGAACCTTTATCCCACGTGACTTAGGATTGGAACCTTTATAACCCACATGTCTATAGGATCAGACTCCCTTATGACCCCACGCATCAGCTCAACATATCACTGTAAAAAGGAAGCATCATCACACGAGCATATCAGACCAGAGACATGTTAAGAATAAGGTCAGAAAGTCATATCACAGAACCGAGCAGGGCATGATGACAATACTTTTTTGACCTGGTGTACAGAAGACGGTGGCAGATCATCACATATCAAAAAAAAAATGTTCAAAAATTGTCACCACCATCTTTGCATTGACAGTGAAGAGAGAGAACATGACCGGTCACCATCACTCACTCACTTTCACCCATGCATATCACCATCACCTTGTAAAGAGTAACAATTTATATGCTTAGTAAGTTTTAAGATCAAGATACCTTTTACAACCTTGCTGAAACCTTAATGATATTTATACCCACACTAATGATAGCAAAACCGATTGTCTACCTTTTTACATGCATATATACATACATAACATACATACAAGCCTGATTTCGGTGTATGTAACAACTATTAATATACCTTTATGTATCTAATGCACCCTTGAAACATGAATTAACGAGCTAAACAAGGTAATTAGTGTACATAGGTAGTTATCTATAGAAGTGTAAATGACAACACCGCATACTAATAAGAATCTACATGCTTGCTGTTGATGGTGATGATGACGATGATGATAATGATGTATATATACCAAAACACAAACCAGGGCTTCCCATAAACATATTCATTGTCCTTGATGATGATGATGATGACTGTACGATGTTGTTTGGTGGCGGAGTGATTTGGAGTGTCGACGGATAAGTGGACGTACCAGCGTTCGACTCCCATCCACCACCACCACCACCACAGCATCGCATATAACGTTAGCTGTAGTGTTTTGTACCGCCCGTCGCTCACCCCTGACCTTTCTTTCATCTGTGGCCAAAAAACGTTGCTTCGATGTACGTTTTCCGTGTTATTGTGTCGCTGTGAATGTGTTATCGTCATCGTATAACCCGGTACTCTCTCTCCCCTTCCCCTCCTCCCTCTCCCTCCCTCCTCCCGCACCAAATGTATAGAGTTGAAGGGATCCTCTCAACCTTGTCTTAAAGGGTTGGTCGATCCCCTTATGAGCCCGATTAACATAGCATCCAGTCGCTCTTAATATTTGGTGCGTGATGCAGGAGATGATCATTGGTAGTTTAGGACTGGCAAACAAATTCACCTCTTCTTTGGCTTATATTTCTTCTTCTTCTTCTGCTTCTTCTTCTTCCTCCTGGTTACAATTTTCCTCCTTCCTTCCTGCGTTTCTATATTTCCTTCTTCTTCTTCCTTTTCTTCTTCTTTTTCTTCTTCTTGTGCTTCTTTTTTTTGTCTTATTTCCTCCTGTTTACTACTTTCCTCCTTCCTTAATTCCTCCTTCCTTTCTGTGTTTCCATATTTCCTTCTTCTTCCTCTTCTTCTTCTTCTTCTTCTTTTTCTTCTTCTTCATCTTGTTCCATTTTCTCCTCTTTACAATTATCTTCCTTTCTTAATTCTTCTTTGTGTTTCTATGTTTACTTCTTCTTCTTCTTCTTCTTCTTCTTCTTCTTCTTCTTCTTCATCTTGTTCCATTTTCTCCTCTTTGCAGTCTTCTTCCTTCCTTAATTCCTCTTTGTGTTTCTGTGTTTGCCTCTTCTTCATCTTCTTTTTCTTCTTCTTCTTTTCTATATCAACCACTCAGTCTGATTTTCATGACTAACCATATTCTCTTCTGTATCACACTATTACCTCATCTAACTACTTTATCTATACTATGTCTCTATCTATAGCAACCACACAACCACTCAATCAATCTTGCCGTAACTACCATCAACTCGTCCAGTCTTCTCCTATCTCCTCTTATTTTCACCCTTTATATGCGCGTAAGTGAATGCCTTATGGAGTTTCCCCTAAGAGAAATCAAGAGGAATAACACAGACCTTGGTAGCTAACTCGTCCTCTCTCTCTCTCTTACTTGTTTTCTCATATCAGTTTGAGTCTAAGGCTGAAGTGACTCATACCTTCGACTTGGCTAACTTCTGCTTCCTCACTCACTTCATCTCCGTTTCTCTCCGCCTTATTGTGTACCAGAGGACGGATAGAGAGGAGAGGTTAGTGGGGCAGTGATTCTCCTTCTCTCTTAGCTACAGTGTGTACGCGTGTGTGTGTGTGTGTGTGTGGTGGTGAAGTGTAAACTCTTGTACATACGATATTATTAGACTCTATATCACCCGAATGCTGTACTGAATACCGTCTTCTACTATTACTACCACTGCTACTACTACTACTACTTTTTTCCTCTCCATATCGACCTTGTATAGCGTAAGCATAAGCATTGCCCCCTAATGTACGATGTATCTTTAAGGTGTGGTTACTAAGGATTTCAGAGGCTGTGCGGCCTCGTTTTTTGGGAATAATATCGTAACGAACAATCGTATCGGTACGAGATTTTGCGACAGTGTATTTCACACACTGCCTTAATTTTTAAGGGTATCGCCAACCGCCACAAGTAGAGAATAAAGGCACTTGTCCCTATACCAAGAGGGTAAAGTCATCAGTGTCAGGCAAAGATACGAACACAACTACCAGAGGCTCCGCCCACCTTGTTCCTCTTCCCTCCATCTCCCGCCTCCTCCCTTCTCCCTCAATCTCTCTCTCTCTCTCTCTCTCTCTCTGGAAGATACATACATACTCGAGAATGATTTTTTTTTTTCAATTAAGGCATGCTTGATGTGATACTGGGACTTTAATTTTGAGCATAGTGATACACATCTGGGCCGTGGACGTAATGACATGTGAGAGTGGGGTGAGGTGGTAAATGATGACTACCATGATTGATGGTAGAACGATTGCTCGCTTGTATTTGTTTCTCTCTCGTTTGTTTTTTGTTGTTATACCTTCGCAATTCTTCCCGTTACCATACTTTCAGCTCTTCCCTGACAATAAAATTAATAGCACCACTATAATTTGGCGATAAGAGCACCATTACTTTTATCAGTAGGTACATGCTATACAATAGCCCTACGAAAACGTACACCATAAACCACCAAACCACTACGCTACCAATAGTTACGGAGGTAATTAGGCTATGTAAGTAACACGTTACCCTACTCTCAACTTTATTTAAAGGATGCCTATCAGTATTAGAAAGAGTATATAACGCCACTACAATTAATGCATGCCTTTCATTCATTATAGTTACGAAGCTACATGAGAGAGAGAGAGAGAGAGAGAGAGAGAGATATTGAGGGAGAAGGGAGGAGGCGGGAGATGGAGGGAAGAGGAACAAGGTGGGCGGAGCCTCTGGTAGTTGTGTTCGTATCTTTGCCTGACACTGATGACTTTACCCTCTTGGTATAGGGACAAGTGCCTTTATTCTCTACTTGTGGCGGTTGGCGATACCCTTCAAAATTAAGGCAGTGTGTGAAATACACTGTCGCAAAATCTCGTACCGATACGATTGTTCGTTACGATATTATTCCCAAAAAACGAGGCCGCACAGCCTCTGAAATCCTTAGTAGGTTATCATAGGCCCGGAACACACGAAGAAAAATGTTAATACTATACATTTTTTATACGGAACTTGCCCTTTCTCGCGTGCGTAAAACATGCGTCACTGAAGGAAGCTGTCGTCTCGCTCCTCTGCAGTGTTACCAATATACGCGAGAGGGATGCAAGTTCGGTTCATTTCCTACGTCGAGAACACACATGCAACAGAAAACGGGAATGATGATAATAAACAAACAGCCTTTTCCCCTGTTAGATGCGCGGCTGTAGAGATTCGTGTAGGTTTCGTAGAGTTCCCCCTTCGGACAATATTACCTGTACGAATACACACACACACACCTGCCCTGGCTAACACGTGCCCCCAAGGGAGTCTCCACAGGTGTTTTGCTATCTCCTCTCAGTGCCAGGTGACCCACACGTTAATAAGTCACTTGGATTTTTTTTACAGCAAGGGAGGCAGCTCAAGGGTAGAAAAAACATAAACAGGAGTAAAACGGCCCACTAGACGCTGCACCAAATATAGAAAACAGAACGAAAGGCCAAAAAAGTGGTTAGTTTCGGGTGGAGAGATGTCTGAATACTCTCCTCCTGGTCCGGTCTGACATTGTACTTTGCGAGGTTGTAGATTACGTGAAGTACAAGATTGGACTGTTGTTACCGAACCCACAAGAGGAAAACAAATGCAAGTGACACACAATGCGATGAGTCTTCAAGAAATTGTTGACTTGCAAAAGGAAAAACACGATGAAAGTCGCTTAGATATGGTTGACTTACGAGAACAAGAGGAAAAAACTATTAAAGGCGACTTGCAAATGGAAAATCACGATAAAAGTCACTTAGAAATGGTTGACTTACGAGAACAAGAGGAAAAAAAATATTAAAGGCGACCTGCAAATGGAAAAACGCGATGAAAGTACTTAGATATGGTTGACTTACGAGAACAAGAGGAAAAAAATATTAAAGGCGACTTGCAAATGGAAAAACGCGATGAAAATACTTAGATATGGCTGACTCACGAGAACAAGAGGAAAAATAATTAAGAGGTGATACACGCTGTAGTAGTTTGAAAATTGCTTCACCTGCGAACGGGACACGAGAGCAGGTGACACAAGCTACAAGAAATATCCTGGAATTTTTTTAAAGAAGAGGAAAACACAAACAGGTGACACGTACTCCTTATAAACCTCACTTGAAAATGCTTAACTGACGAAAGAATAAAGAAGAAACCAGGTGAAACATTATACCTACCTGGAAACCGTTTAATTACGAAAGGAAAAAATATCACAGGTGACATTCAGATCATTAAAGAGTTGCCTGTTAATTATCACAAGGAAACAAAGATTACAGGTAACACGCAATTAGTTACCTGTTAGTAATTGAAAGATAAAATAATTACAGGTGAACACAATTAAAAAGTCAACTGTTAATCATTGAAAGAGGAAAACAGTAATTACAGGTGAACAATGAAAAAGTCACCTGTTAATCATTGAAAGAGGAAAACAGTAATTACAGGTAAACACAATGAAAAAAGCCACCTGTTAATTAATGAGAGAAAAACAATACAGGTAACAATTTAAGTGACCTCCTAATTACCAAACAAGAAGAAAACGAGGAAAACAATTACTACAGGTGAGACAAGCTTATACGTCACCTGTTAAATACCGAACGAGATGAAAACAAATGCCTCACGCTACTGGACAGACAGGCAAATGGACAGTCAGTCAAATCGGTCAGTCAGTAAGTCAGTCAGGTGTGTCTAGTCATTGTACAGTCAGCGTTAGTAGCTTTGTAAAGAGAGCTTATGTTAGTTTAATGTTGCTTTTAACCTTACTTTCCTTTCCCTCCTCCCTTCCCTTCATTTCTTCCTCCCATTCCCTCTCTACCCCTCTCTCCCTTCCCTTTCCCCTCCCTCTCCCTCA
>NW_026110530.1:322500-360000 GCF_024679095.1 Eriocheir sinensis
AGGATGCGAGATGATAGACAATTTAGCTCTTGAATTCATAACTCGGTATTCGAAAGCATTTAGTCTATCAGTATGCCAAAGGGTAGTATGAAACACGTATTGGAGTACAGAGAAGAGGTGAATAATATCATAAAACATGTATTACACCCATGACCAGAGGATAAGTATGGAACCCCGCTGTCTCTCTCTGCTTCACTGTACACATCTAGTTAACTAATATCCCTACCAGTAGCATAAAAAAATATATATTGAAGCAGATAACAAGGGAGAACACTATTAAAAAACACATTTTAGACCCAAGAGAGGCGAATAAGTAGATAGCCCCGCGGTCGCTCCCTTCTTCACCATACACTTCTACTTAACTAATAAACCACATAGCATCATAAGGAAAACAATACTGAAGCAGGTTACAAAGGAGAATACCATTATAAAACATGTATTAAACCCTAGAGATGCGAATAATTAGCTAACCCCGCTGTCTCGTAGGTAGCCCTGCGGTGGTTCCCTGCTTCACTCTACATATCTACTTAACTAAGATCCCAACCAGTGCCATAAGAAAAACATACTGAAGCAGACAACAAATGAGACCACTATTAAAAAACATATATAAGACCCAAGAGAGGAGAATAAGTAGATAGCCCCGCGGTCGCTGTCTGCTTCACTGTACATATCTTATCAGCTAATAAACCAAAAAACAGCATAAAGAAAACATATTGAAGCAGGTAACAAAGAAGAACACCATTAAAAACATATATAAGATCCAAGCAAGGAGCATAACTAGGTAACCCCGCGGTCGCTCCCTCCCAGTGTAAACAAAGATGGCAGACTTCGATGCCATCCACACCATCGAGCGGGACGAGGACGACAACGCCTCCTCGTCCCTGGAGTCCTACACGCAGATGCCCGAGCCCGTCATCATCCGAGGCGCGGGCAACATCACCGTGTAAGGACAAGCCTGAAAACGCCCTAAAAACACTAAAATAACCACAAAAACCTTAGCCCTTTTTCCCCCCTCGGCCTTATTAACAGAGCACGGGGACATTAGGACGCCACAGGGAGGTTAATTTAGGATGTTTATTAATTATTTATCATTTTTTTGGGTGTTTTGGGATGTGTGGTAGACAGGGTATGGCAGGGGAGGGATGTCCGCGCCTGGCCTTGGTATCGGCGGATGCTTCCGGGAACAAAGGCGTGTCCGTAGGAGGTGTCCGTGTCCCTGTCCGTGTGTGTCCTTTGGTTAATATAATCTTCTAAAATATCTTAACACTTCCCTCAGGCCTGTCGCTCCTCCTTAAAGAGTTTGCACCTGAAATCCTGGAACAAAGGCGATTCAGGGGCTGAGGAACCTCCCATATCAAGATAGGCTGAAACATCTCAACTTACATTCACTAGAAAGAGGAAGAGTGCGGGGAGATCTGATAGAAGTATTCAAATGGGTCAAGGGTTACAATAAAGACAATATAAGTAAAGTACTGCGAATTAGTCAGCAGGATAGAACTCGCAGTAATGGATTTAAATTAGAAAAGTATAGATTTAGGAGGGAAATAGGCAAGCATTGGTTTAGTAATAGGGTGGTGGGGGAATGGAATAGACTCAGTAATCACATAGTGAGTGCAGGGACGATAGCTTGAATTAAGAGTAGACTGGATAGCTACATGGACAAGGATGACAGGTGGTAGTGAGGGGGAATCTGGAGCTGCCCTGTGTGGGCCATTAGGCCTCTTGCAGTCTCCCTATGTTCTTATGTGTCCGTAGGAGGCGATCATGGGCTTGTCCTTGTGTGTCATTTGGTTAATATAATCTTCTAAACCCTTCACACACTTCCCCCAGGCCCATTGCTCCTCCATAAAGAGTTTGCACCTAATGGATTGTGTTACTCGTGGACGTGTTTCAGGCTGACCTGAGAACAAAGGCGCGTCTGTAGGAGGCGTCCGTGTGTGTCATTTGGTTAATATAATCTTCTAAAGCCTTCACACACTTCCCCCAGGCCCGTTGCTCCCCCATAATGAGTTTGCACCTGATGGATTATGTGACTCGTGGACGTGCTTCAGGTTCATCCTTGTTAGCCAAGGATTAGGATAAGCCTATTATAAAACAACTGTTATGAGACTGAGAAGAGGCACCCTTTATGAGCACTGACTCATATGTTTCGTTTTTGGGGTAGCCATGCGCATCCCTTGGCCATAGGTGGGACAGGGTATGTTTCCTGAAGTAGCTTGCTGCATTAATTAGTCACTTTTGCACTTTTAAAAATAGATATGACTGACTAACTGTTATGAGACTATGAGACGGAGAAGAAGCACCCTTATGAACACTGACTCTGATGACTGATTGTTATGAGACTGAGGAGAGGCACCATTTATGAGCACTGACTCTGTCTCTTGTTTGGGGTAGCCATGGGTAGAGGGTATGTTTCCTTAGGTAGGTTGGTAGTTTGGTGTTTTGATAAGTCACCTTTGCACTTTAAAAAATAGATATGACTGCCTAACTTATCAGACTATGAGACAGAGGGTTTTATTACAAGTCGAATCCGAGAAGTTTTGTGTCCATGCAGTTTCAGGATGAATAACTCTGTAGGGACCCAAGACTTCTCAGATTCGACTTGTAATATGGCCCAGAGGAGAGGCACCCTTCATGAGCGCTGACTCCTGTGCCCCTTAAACTATCACTAAAGGCAAGCATGGAAACAGTACATTGCTCAGTCTAGGTATTTCCATTGTCTTTTGATGTGTTTTAGGCAACAACCTCTATGAAAATAGTTAAGAATACTTTGATTTGCTGGAGGGTTTTGTGTGATGCCCCTCCCCCTGGAAATGGTATATCAACTTGGTTTAGTTACCCTGAGAAAGGCTTAAGGGGTGAAGTCCCATGTAGGAGAGTGTGCTTTGGGATTGCTGAAAGAAAGGCAAATATATATTTAACCTTCATAGGGGGTGATGGTCTGCCTCCTTTGACACCCCAGCAAAGTGAAGTATTCCTGATGTCTACCATGATGATTATTGTCCTACACACATACAGTTCTAACAGCCTTGACCTGTGTTATAGCAGGGAACACCACGGTAAAAGGAAATAAGTCGCCTGAGAATATGTGGCTTAGCAAGTCGGGACAAGAGAAGTATTGTGAAACTAAGCAAGACAAATGGCCTGATAACAAGCAATAAGTGTTGTTACTCGGCAAGTAGTTGATGAGTGTAGGAGGGCTTGGTGTTAGTGGTTAGAGGGAGAAACATTGTGACTGGCTAACCCTCACACACACTAGCAAAACAATTATAACCTGACGAAACACCAAGAAGACCCTTACTTACTCCCTGACCTGATATATGCTTCCCCCTTTCAAATTACTTACTCCCTGACAGTCATACTTATAATCCGAAATTGACCTCTCTTCTGGCGTCTTGTTTTTTTCTTTTATCCGAGCAGTGTCTAGTGGGCCTTTTTATTGCTGGGTTTATTTTTTTTCCCCTTGCTGTAAAAAAAAAAATATATGCTTCTCCCTTTCAGATTACCTACTCCCTGACAATCATACACTCTTCCCTTTCAGATTCGGGCTCAGTAATCGTTTCTGCCGTGATTTCCCAAGTGCCCTGACAGGAAGATTAGCCCCGGAGGAGTTCACAGGCTCGGTGGGGCGCGTCAACACTGTGCTGAGGAAGACGCTGCCCGTGTCCGCCCGCTGGCTGCTCTGTGGCTGCTGCTTCTGCCTGTGTACCTGCGGCTGCTCCCTCTGGCCCGTCATCTGCCTCAGTAAACGGGTGGGTTATGCATACAAAAAAAAACGTTATGAATACTATGGAAATTATCTTGCATATAGTTTGTATCTTTAATTCCACTTTGTGTATAGAGATGTGGTGTAGTCTGGTCTAATGGGTGAGTTCACTGTCTCACTAATTTTGGTCTTGATTGTAAGGGTATAGTCACTGTTTTGTAAGTTTGAAATGATGATATGTACCGGTAGTCGTTATTTTTTTGTTTGAAGAAAATACTGTGCTCTAGAAGTTTGTTTGGGGCTTTCGTTTAGACAGGGGTGTGGCGTGTCCTTAGCTCATTCTTTAACCCGGTAGCAGCGACGGGCCAAATTTGTGGCGTTATCGTGTAGCAGCAACGGGCCAAATTTGTGCCATGATATAAACCCCCGAAAATAGATCATACATAAACTGATCATAGATGCTTTGATATATATTATGAAATGGTTTGTGTGAGTGATGATTTGTTCTCATTTTTCTTGCTTAGAGGGACAATTAAGAAACTTGATCCCCGCTGTTACTGGGTTAATGTTGAGTGGATACATATCACACTGTACCATGGTCTGCAAAAACTATATTTCCTTCCAGACGAGAAATGCCATCGAGAAGACTTTAGAGGCAGAAAACACCAACCTATACCACAAGCTTGGCCTTCACTGGAGACTGACCAGACAGAGATGTGATAACTCTTCCCTCATGGAGTATGTAAGTAGCCTCGACGAACACCACTCTGTACTCCTGCCCTCAGACTGGTAGCGCTCATACTAAACCTTTAAGAGACCACTTCCTAATACAGCAAAACTGGCGTCCAGTACTCCAGAAATCCTGATGGCTGGCAATTTTCAGTCATAGATCTATTTTAGCTTTTTGGGGTAATGTCAAGCATAGGATTGCAAAGGGTGTGAAAGTTTCTTGGAATTTTTGGGAATTGTGTATTTGTATTAATAAACTAACCAATTTTGTTCAGTATAACTATTTATCAAAAGGTTTTAAGCAACAAAAATTGTATTTCCAATAGGTTAGGTTAAGTTTGAGGAACTTTCAAACACATGATATCCAGACACCTATAGCATAAATTAACAAAGAAAGCCTTCACTGTGTTATATAGAAAGTCTCATTTAGTAAGGAAGAATAGATGATTTTTCCGAGTCAAGACGTATGGTAACTTTGTGGTTTTGTTAGGTTAGCTTAAGTTTGGGGTAATATCAAACACATCATAGGCAACAGTTTATGACGCAAAATAACAAAGAATGACCTCACTTTGTTGTATAGAAAGTCTCAGTAGTAAGGAAGCATATGTGAATTTTCTGAGTCAAGACCTATAGTAACTGTTTTGGGTTTTGTTAGGTTAGGTTAGGTTAGGTCATTCTCCTCCCTTCCCTCCTCCTCGCACCCCCCACCCTCACTCACCCCTCTCCCTCCGCAGGTCTTGGTCATCGAGGTCATACCCAAGAAAGACATACTGCGGCCGGACTGACGGAGTGGGGCAGCCTCGTCCCCTCCCCCCAGGGCTGCGGGGCGCTGACGTCGGGGCCCCCCACACACACCCCACACCCCTGCCCCCCCTCCCTCCCCCCCCTTTGGCCGGTCAGTGAGATGTGCAACTCGGCTTTCCGACGGTCACGCGGCCCTTGAGGAATCTGTTAGTCCATCGGTCGTGTTTTTTTTTTATTTTTTTTTTACTGATTCGTGTCTCCGCGCTTCAGCATCTGTTTGTTTGTTTGTCCATTTGTTTGTTTGTTTCATGTACCACCACCACCACCACCACATGGCTTTTTTTTTTTTTTTTTTTTTTTTTTTTTACACAATGTTTTATTACTACTGCTACTACTACTACTACGTGTGCACCTGCTCATTACGTACACACACGCACATGCGCACACACGTACACACACACACACACACAGAACAGGATAACATGAAACTTAACTCTTAAATCCTGTATACGACAGCTAAGAAACACACACACACACACACACACACACACAGACACACACTCATGCATATAGTCACTCATTCTCATGCTAATTCCCATATACTAGAGGCAGCGATACGTCATACATACATACATACATACATACATGAGTGTACATATTTATATATATATATCTATACATACATACAAAAAAAAGCATTATATGTATATGGAGACTAAGTTGCGTATAGCCTCTAGCATCACACGACTCTCCACTCTGTAAATAGTAAAACCGGTCGAGTCGCTGTTGTGTTTTAAGAAGTATTTTTGATGACGAAGAAAGGAAAAAAAATCGCGGCATCAGGCAATTCACTTTCCTGGGGGGGGTGAATCAAGTACAATACCCGTTAGCCGCCACATGAAGCCGCCTCCGCCGCCGCCACTACCTTCCCCGGCCGCCATCAGAGGTAGCCTTGCCGAGCACTGACGCCGGTCCTCCAGGGGTCACCAGCCTTGTCTGTTGAGGTGCTGTCGTCTTGTAGAATTGGTAACTACTCCTGTTTAGCCCCCCCTTAAATTGTGTATATCTTGCTGTCTGGTTTTCTCTTGTATCTTTTTCTCCTTCTCTCTTTAGCTCCCCCTTAAATTGTGTATATCTTGCTGTCTGGTTTTCTCTTATTCTGTATCTTTTTCTCCTCTCTGTATATCTCTTTGTATTCTGATGTCTAGCTGTCTCTCATGGTCCCTTTTCCTATCTTTTTTTCTCTCTCTATCTCTCTTTGTTTACTGGTTTCTTCCTCTCAGTCTCTCTCATCCTCCCTCTCTATCTTTTCCACTCTCTAACTTTCCTTCTGTTCTCATTTTCTGCTCTCTTTCTCTATTCCCTCTCTTTAATCTCCTTTTCTATCTCCCTTTTTTATTAACTCCTCTCTGTTTCTTCGTTGCCCTTTCCTTTCTTTCTTTTTCCTTCCCTTCTGTTTCATCTCCTTTTCTCTCTCTCTCTCTCCCTTTTTCAACTCCTCCTCTGTTTCTTTGTTGCCCTTTCTCTCTGTTTTTCCTTCCCTTTTTAATTTCCCTTCCATTTCCTCTCCATCTTTCCCCTCCTCCTTCTTCTTTCTCTCTTCTGTTCACTCTCCTTCCCTTCTATCCTTTATCTTTTGCCTTTCCTTCTTCTTTCCTTCCCTTCCATTTCCTCACCATCTTTACCCTCCTCCTCCTTCTCTCTCTCTCTCTCTTCTGTTCACTCCTTCACTTCCATCAATTATATTTTTCCTTTCCTTCTTCTTTCCTTCCCTCCATGTCCCTCTCTCTCAGCATCCTTCATCTTTAGCCTTTTATCTCCCTCCCTATCTCCCCTTGACCCCCCTCTCTCCCTCTCAGCGTACGGATAACCACTGTGTATTAACTCCCATTTGCGTCTATCACATCACACACATTGCAACACGGGTCAGTCACTGTATATGCTTCATCACTTTTTTATCCACTCGTAACATGTATAAAAAAAAACGTACCTAAAAAAAATGATTGATATAAACAGACGAAACTCGGTATATATACGTACTGTGTGCAAACGGGGTGGTCGGGCCTCGAATCACCCCTCCCCCCCGTTTTCTATATCTATCTGCCGCCTCCCTGTGGTATGATTGCATGGGGGACTTAGACGAGTTCTTGTTAGCAGGGTACTTGTGTGAACTCTGCTGCCCCTTCCCTTTTTCTCCTCTCCTCCTCCTCCTCCTTCCCTTTCATTCCCCTTCCGCAACATGCCATAAGGGTTGACATATCACCATTTGTGTGTGCGAGTGTACGTGTGTGTGTGTGTTTGTGTGTGTGTGTGTGTGTAAGGACAGTCTTCATCTCATCATATTTGCTTCAGCCTGTTGTTTCTATTCAGTCAAGAGTACAGTGCATTTCCTTGTCCTCTTTCAATGCTCTCTGCGCCACAAAAGTCATAGGTGGGACACAGACCAAGGTTTGTATATAGGTTTCAAGGATACATAAGTCTTGGGCTGCAATTCAAGATAGAGAGACTAAGTTCTATTATTTGTTGCAGAAAAAATACTAATGAAATTCAAGTTTTTATGTTGGAAGATATAATAGTCGAAATTTATTCTTCATATATATTAGAATTGTTATTTCACATGAAGCCTCACTAATGTAATGCATCACGCTTAAAGAACATGGAGGCATTGAGTGGAAGCATCCACATGAGGACAAACCCTGCACTGGCCTTACACACCCATAACCTCATCAGTCGTCTCCATCATCCACTAGTTCACTCGTCCCCTGACTTGTCTGCATCCATCTTTGATGCCTTTTTTCATCTCTTATGCCACGTCCACACGGTCAAGCACTGCCCAGCGGGCACAAGGGCTTAGGCTGTCAGCGGGTACATTCAGCCGGCAAAGCATCGAATTGCCCGTGCCCGCAGCTCATACAGGGCAGTGGCCGCAGTTTTGATATCGTTATGGAGCGACGACACTGCTGGACGCACAACGTGCGGGGGCTCAGTACATATTATCTCCCCTTCATGGAATCATCCTTCAGAACTTCATATATAACTTTGCAAGTTTCTGGTATGATGGCGGATAAACTCTGCTTAGATATCCTCGTGCTATATTGGAGGGACGTGTACGAACGTCCACCAGCCAGAAATGTGAGAGTTGCCTCCAGACGTGCTGCAGGTGCAATGTTTGCCTCATATATGTATCCTGCCTCTTTCTGTAAGGTTCCACTTTCGCCAGAAGTGTATAAAAGGTGTTGATGTCCATCGTCATGTAACTGACAAAAAGAATCTATTTTTCATCCAGTAGTTCACGCAAGACAGCCACAAAACTACCCAAAACCCCTCCTTTTTGCAACCACTCCCTGCACCATACACTTTTCCATGATCTCTTCAGTTTCTTTTTTATGCAGGCACCAATTATGATTGCATAGAGTGCAATCTTCTTTTGACGTATGGCGCGCACCATGGTGATTGTACTGCACTACAAACAGCCCGCTCACAACCCCTGGTTACTGCCAACTACCCGCCAACCAGTTGAACCAGCAGCTCAGCCCTGTGGACAACACCATGGGGAAAGTCCACAGGCCTTGCCCGGTGAGGGCAAGGCCCGCTGGGCACTGCCCGATAGCGTGGAGCCTGCCGGGAATTGCTCCATCTGGTAACACTGTTAAAAAGCGGGAGAAATATGCTCAGCGGGCAGTGCCCGCCAGACAGTGCTCGACTGTGTGGACGTGGCATTACACGTCTCTCATTGCATGATCGTCTCTTCACTCACGTACCATCATCTCCTCTGTATCACACTGTCCATTATATTGTTTTCCTTCACCTCCTCTTCATCCTCTTTCTCTGCCTCACACCATTTATTGGACTTTAAATCTTCCTCATCCTCCTCTAAATCCTATCTCTACCTTTTCCTCATCTGCCATTTCAACCTCTCTCCATCACCTCATTTTCTCCTCCTCCTCCTCTTCCTCCGCATCACACAACAGCCTTCAGAACAAGACAATGCTTCAGGTTAGCCAGTGAGACACCTGTTTAAGCCTTACCTCCCTCCCTTGCCACCTCCCCCCTCTCTGTTTGTCTGTTTGTACGTGCTTGCGACTACTGGACTGACTCTGGTGACTCTCTTTAGTGTGTGTGTGTGTGTGTGTGTGTGTGTGTATGGTATAGGTGGATGGGTGTTTGGATGGATGGTTAAGGTTGGTTTGTATTTCCTGTTTTTCTCTGTTTTCTTCTTTTCTTTTTTTTTCCTCATGTTTTTGTTGCTTGTGTGTGAATCATTGTTTTCATGTTTGTCTTATTCAGCATTTCTCTAGTATTGTTTTCTCCCCTTCCTGTTTTGTTGTTTTATGTGGCTTCTTTTTTTCTCTCTCTCTTTCTTGTTTTTAGCTGCATCCTCGTGTTTTCTTTTTTTGTTTTTATTTTGCTATTTTTTCTTTTCTTTTCTAGTTTTCATTTTCATCCCAGTGTTTTTATCTTTTCCTGTATCTCCTCTTGCTATTTTTTCTTCCCTCACTTTTCTCTTTTTTTTTTTTTTTTTTTTTTTTTTTGGTTCAATATTTGTTTCAATGTTGTTTATTCATACGCAAGAGATGTATTTATAAAACCTCTGTGATGTGTGATTCCGTGTATTTTTGAATATTTTATATTACCACACTTTGAACTACTTGAGACTCATTACTGTTATTGTTCATGTATAGTTTTGTAATGCAAACGTATAAACCCAAATGACAGATTTCCGAGTAATTGTAAAAAAATCATCACATTGTTTTTTGAGGTGTGAGCCACATGTGTACTGCTGTCCTTTTGGAGTGCCAGAGTGTGGCGCGTGTGTGTGTGTGTGAATGGTCCTGAGGCAGGGCAGTGATGGGTGTGTGTGTGTCCGTGTACCCCAGCCAGGCAGAGTGGAGGACACAGTGACTGACCAGCCATGGTGATAAGCTGACTCACTGACACATTGACTGACTGTCTGTCTCACTGACTTGACTGACTGACTGCCTGCTGATCAAGTGCACCTTCCTGCTGGCCGGTGCGCCGTGTGTAGTGTGTCAAGCAGATTCATTCACAAGGTTTGCTTACGTCGTACCTTTGAAATGCATGTCAAGTTCACAAATAAGATATATACACCTATATGCATATATAGATATATATATATATATATATATATATATATATATATATATATATATATATATATATATATATATATATATATATATATATATATATATATATATATATATATATATATATATATATATATATATATATATATATATATATCCTGCACACAACAGTCTGTACTATGGGTTCTATATCCTAGTCATCCCAAGTGCTATTGAATAATATTGCCTTTAGACATTTTTTTACACTAGTTGGCGCTTGAGTGCTGTGTTTAGAGCACTACTGGATACCACTTTTTGTGCACTTCCACTACCGTAACATAAGTCCGCTGTGTTGACCACCGTTAGGCACGGGAGACTCTGCTCCTCTCGGGCCAAGGCGGGCAGCCACGGATGCCCCACTGTGGAGGCATCCTGGCCAAGCCTTGCACGGCCCGGCCCGGGCCAGCCCAGCTCTGCTCATTGCCAGCGTGGCGGTGACGTGCGCTGAGGCCACTGCCGGCAGCCAAACATTGATATTAAATTGCTGTTGGGATTATTCGGCCATGTGAGAAACTGTATAAAGGTCCTACACTGATGTCTTTCACTTTGTTCTTGTAAACTATATTGATAGGAATCATGAATCTCGTCTTCACTACCTAACCCCACATTCTTGCTTCCAAACACCGATCACGGCTCCACCTTCTCACAACTTATTCCCACACACGTTACTTTCACTGAACAAAAAAGCACAACAGCATAGTGATATTACCTTTCTCCTTGTACCCTATTTTTTAGAAGAGTTAAAACAGCAGTTAAAGACATTCATTTGGCCGTGGCTGTGGCGTCACCGCACATAACCCCCGCGCTGCTGTCCCGCTGTGGGCCGGCGCTGCGTCTCCACCACCCACTCGGTCCCAGGAGTGTCCCGAGGCAGCCAATGCAGCTCATGACACTCCACAAAATTCCAGGGACGGCAAAAACCCCACAGAAACTCTTATCTCTTTGCTCGTGTCACTCGCGTCCTCGGAGGGAGTGTGTCGGGCAATCTCGTCTTAGTTGGTTTACATAGGTTTAGTTTTATTTTGGTGCTCTGGCAATGATGACCAGGAGGGTTTGTTTCTCGGAGGAATGTATTGTAAAGAATTGTATGAGAGAACGTGTCTGGGGTTGAAGAGGTTTGAGAAATTTCTGCATATTAGTGTGATGGGTCTTGTAGGGGAGATGGTATGGATTGGATAGCTTGTTTAATACCTGAATTAGTCTCCCCTTACAAACAGGTGATAGTGTAGTGGAAAAGGAGTGTGTTAGGCCTCAAGAAGTGTGTATTAGTGTCAAGGTTGCAATGGGGTGAGAAATTACGAAGTGGTTAGCCTGATCAGTGCTTCAAATAGCCCCATACAACCAGGCATTAGACTAGCGAAATGGGTTTCTTTGTGGCGCTGAGAACTACTGTATAGCGTAATGGGTCTTGTGAGGTGAAATATATTAGTGTAAAGGTTGCTATGGGGTGAGAAATGATGGAGTGGATAACCTAATCAATGCTTCAAATAGCCCCATACAACCAGGCATTAGTCTAGTGAAGGGGGTGTGTTTATGGCACTAAGAACTGCCGTATAGCGTAATTGGTCTTGTGAGGTGAAATATTAGGGAGTGGTCAGCCTGATCAGTGTTTCAAATATCCCCTTACAAGCAGGCATTAGACCAGCGAAGGGGGTGTGTTTATGGCTCTAAGAACTGCCGTATAGCGTAATGGGTCTTGTGAGGTGAAATACTATGGAGTTGATCCCTTATTCAATGCCCAGAACCCCCTTGAAACTCATTATAAGTAGCCCTTAGTCCTTTGAGAGTCTAGCGAGGAAAATGCAGCCCGAGTAACGCATTTTGCCAGAGTCACCCAAGTCAATCTCATGTTACCAGTCAACGCACAGCTCACCCGCTCACCCGCCAGCCTTAAGACTAGTCCCGGGTGAGGCAGCGACCCCACCCATCACACTCGCTGCCCAAACGTGCGGGTGAAAGAGTGGAGAGTACACACCTGCGCCTGTCTCTACATTCTGAGGGTTGGGTTTTTAGTGAAGGTGTTTCCTCTGAATTGTTGAAAGTGCAGTGAATTTGAGGTTGAGTTTTGTTAATTGGTGCAGGTGAAGTGTGTCCCAGGTAGAGTTTGTTTGTTAACCCGGTAGCTGCAGGGATCATGTTTCTTAAAGGCCCCTCTAAGCGAGAAAAATGAGAAAAAAACATCACTCACGCAAACCATTTCATAATATATATCAACGCATTTGTGATCAGTTTATGCATCATCTATTTTGGGGGGTTTATATCATGGCAAAAATTTGGCCTGGCGCTGGTACACGGTAAAGTCACAAATTTGGCCCATCGCTGCTACCGGGTTAAATTTTCTTAATTTTCTTTTATTCCTCATTTTGTGTAACTTCTCTGAGCAACTTTTTTTACGAGTTATTTTCTTTGCAACTTTTTAGTGTACCTATTTTTGTTGCTGTTTTTTGTTTTGAATTTGTCCTTGAGTGCAAATTGGAAAGGTATTTATGAACTGGAGAACCAACTTTAACTTTTTTTAATCTTTGTGTCTTTAAAAATATTCTTGGTGGTGACAATTGACGAGGAAACACCTTTTAGTATACCATTCATTACCTTTGTTACCCACTCAGCATTTATTAACCAACTACCTATGTATATAATTTCTCTCATATCCTCATTACCTGTGTTTGTGGCAAGGCTTATGTTAAGTTCCGCGAGACTCCGTTGGAAGGTAAAAAAGTAATACCGACACGATATTTTTGTACCGCCCCGTGATAGCGAATAACACACAAGCTTCTTACACTAAACCTAAGTCGATGTGTTGATATTTTAGTTCGTATCTTTCTCTCTGTGGAGGTTTGAGGCTTGTCCCAAAAACCAGTGCAAATCATAGGCATTTCCCATAGCTACTGCATTTACAGAACACCCCTAGCTCATTGCCTAGACTAATCATATGTACAATTAAATATATTAGACGAAAAAAAGATGTGATTATATATAGACAAATTATTATCCATATGAAAGTATATGTGAAGATTTGACGAGACTACTATAGCGTTTATTTTGGATTGGCGACAGTGCAGAGTTAAAAATTGTAGGTGAACGAGACATCCGCCGAGAGAGATGATGATGTGTGTGTAAATATACGACTAGACGAGGATGTTGCTTTGTCATTTTTGTATCATAACAGGGAAGTATATGAACCACCGTAGCCATTGAATAAAAATAATAGATGATGAAGTTTCGGGTGTGTGATTTGGGATGCCTTGATAAGTTAAGTTTGGCCATTGTTCTTTAGTATCTTCTGTTGTATAATATTTTTTCTCTTTATATATAAGTTACCCATTCTCTTTTACAGTTTCTCTCATATTTTTCTGTATATAATTTGCCCATTCTCCTTTACAGCCTCTCTCATTTTGTTCTCTATAACCCACCCATTGTCATTGAGTATCTTCCTGTTCCTTCAGTATTTATGTGTTTCTTTAAATAATTTGGTGATGATTTTGGCCAAAGCTAAAAAGGAAGTTATTCACATTTTAGTTACTCATAAAATAAAATTACAAAAAGAAGTTAACTCATAAAGGAAAATCACAATAAAGTTACTCATTGAAAAAGTTACTGATCCAAAGTTACTCAAAGAAGGTACTTAAGAATAACTAGTGAAAAGAAAGTTATTCATATATGGTTACTCATAAAAGAAAATTACAAAAAGAAGTTATAACTCATAAAAGAAAATCACAAAAAGTTACTCATTGAAAAAGTTATTGATCCAAAGTTACTTACAGAAGGCACTCATGAATTACTAGTGGAAAAAAAGTTAGTCATATTATAGTTACTCATTAAAGAAAATTACAAAAAAGTTAGCTCATAAAAGAAAATCACAAAAAGTTACTCATTGAAAAACTTACTGATCCAAAGTTACTTACAGAGGGCACTCATGAATTACTAGTGAAAAAAAGTTAGTCATATTATAGTTACTCATTAAAGAAAATTACAAAAAAGTTAGCTCATAAAAGAAAATCACAAAATGTTACTCATTGAAAAACTTACTGATTCAAAGTTACTCACAGAAAGCACTCATGAATTACTAGTGAAAAAAAGTTAGTCATATTATAGTTACTCATTAAAGAAAATTACAAAAAGTTAACTCATAAAAGAAAATCACAAAAAGTTACTCATTGAAAAACTTACTGATCCAAAGTTACTCACAGAAGGCACTCATGAATTACTAGTGAAAAAAAGTTAGTCATATTATAGTTACTCATTAAAGAAAATTACAAAAAGTTAACTCATAAAAGAAAATCACAAAAAAGTTACTCATTGAAAAAGTTACTTAAAGAAGGTACTTATGAATCACTAATATTGATTGATTGTTTATTGTTGCAAGTAAACAACAAAGGAGAAGGGAGGAACATGCCATCCCAACCTCCAGGCAGTACATAGTGTGATTATACAACTAAGGATCTTATAGAAAGTTACCCCATATAGAAGTTACTCCGAGGCTCGTTTCCCTCTGAGCAACAATAACAAACCCTCGAAGCAGACGGTGGACGAAGCAAGTAGTCTAAATTTCTGTAAACTCCAAGGTTCCCCCGGTCTTAGCTGCCCCGTGGGAGGTGTGTGGCGAGACCGTGACCCCAGGAGTTGAGGAAGCCCCGGGGATGACGTGGGAAGGGTGAAATAAGGTCAGTAAGGATGGATGTTTGCTAATGTTTGTTTTGAGAAGATGAGAAGTCTGGGGGATGTTTTGTTACTCTGTTGCTTTCTGTAGTTGTGTTTCCTTAATAATTCTTTACTTTTTTAGGTCTTAGTGCATGTATGATTGTCTGCAATGTTTGTTTTGTGGATACTGAGATATATAAGGTAAAATTGGGAGCCGTTGGAAAGGCGTATTTTCTTCCTGTGTAACAAAACAAAAAAATAGATAATATACGAGTGTGGAAAACCAGGAAAAGACAAGAAAAAGGCAGTAGATCACGGAAAGAATGAAAGAAAAAAAGAACTGCTCGTGGCGGCGGTGTTCATCTCCGTACCGTTGACTTTTTGAGCATTCTTACATAACTTTCTGGGTGAGCTTTACAATATTACTCTTTCTCTTACTTTTTCTCTTTTCCCATTCATCCATTCGCCTTTCCCTCTTTTTCTTATATTTTTATGTTTTATACGTTCTAATTGTTTTTCTTTCCATTTTTTCTTTTCTTTCTTACTTTTTCTCTTTTCCCATTCTTTCCATTCGCCTTGCTTTCTTTTCTTATAATTCTGATTACTACGTTCTTTAATTTCTTTGACCCATTGACCCGGGATAGCACAGTTTGCCTTCCCCAGGTGTTCCCAGGTACCTCATTTATTGACCAGTCCGTATGGGAGAAGGATCCTTACGTTCTTTTTATTTTATTTCCATTCTTTCATTCTTACGTAACTTTCTGGGTGACAGCTTACATTGATAACCCGTAAGTATAGTTTGAATGCGTGATGGACAGCTGGATTCGAACCAAAGCTCTAAAATTCGTAGTCCGGGACGCTAACCATTGTACCACTGAGACGCAAAGGGTGGCTCGTACATTATTCACGCATAACATCAGCGGACAGAGAAGTTAGAGGGACCCACGTGAATAAATAAGAAATACAAGCAGGACTTCCTTCATGATCTATTGGCCATGTATGCAGGCAACCTTATAACCTTTTTGGGTGACCTTTACATATTGCACGGCGTTACATTGTGTGAAGATTGAATGGATGTAGCCAGGTGAGGTCAAAGGTTACAAAATCATTGCTGTATTTCCTTATATTACTCGTGTATGCAGGCAACCTTACATAACTTTCTGGTTGACCCATATATTATTCACGACTTTACATTGGCATTCCTGAACAGTGAAGGTTGAATGCATGTAGCCAGGTGAGGTCAAAGGTTATAAAATCATTGCTTTATTTCCTTATATTACTCGTGTATGCAGGCAACCTTACATAACTTTCTGGTTGACCCATATATTATTCACGACTTTACATTGGCATTCCTGAACAGTGAAGGTTGAATGCATGTAGCCAGGTGAGGTCAAAGGTTATAAAATCATTGCTTTATTTCCTTATATTACTCGTGTATGCAGCCAACTTTACATAACTTTCTGGTTGACCAATATATTATTCACGACATTATATTGGCATTCCTGAACAGTGAAGGTTGAATGCATGTAGCCAGGCGAGGTCAAAGGTTATAAAATCATTACTTTATTTCCTTATATCACTTGTGTATGCAGGCAACCTTACATAACTTTCTGGTTGACCTATATATCATTCACGACAGAACATTGGCATTCCTGAACAGTGAAGGTTGAATGCATGTAGCCAGGTGAGGTCAAAGGTTACAAAATCATTGCTTTATTTCCTTATATCACTCGTGTATGCAGGCAACCTTACATAACTTTCTGGTTGACCAATATATCATTCACGACAGAACATTGATATTCCTGAACAGTGAAGGTTGAATGCATGTAGCCAGGTGAGGTCAAAGGTTACAAAATCATTGCTTTATTTCCTTATATTACTCGTGTATGCAGGCAACCTTACATAACTTTCTGGTTGACCCATATATCGTTCACGACAGAACATTGATATTCCTGAACAGTGAAGGTTGAACGCGTTTAGGTGAAGTTGAAGGTCATAAAATCACCTTTCCTTCATTTTTCTTATATTCTGATTCTTCCGTTTTGTCTTTTCTTTCCATTCTTTCATTCTTACAAACTTTCTGGGTGACCTTCACAATATCACTTTCTTTTCTTTCTTTCTCTTACTTTTTTCTTCCTTCCCATTCTTTCTATTCGCCTTTCTTTCTTTTCTTATATTCTGTGTCTTACGTTCTTTCTTTTCTTTCCATTCTTCATTCGTACATATTTCTTTACATATTTCTCTTCTTTTCTCTTGCTTTTTCTCTTTGCCCATTCTTTCCATTTGCCTCTCCTTTCTTTTTTCTTATCTTCTAATTCTTACGTTCTTTCTTTTCTCTCCATTCTTCATTCTTGCATAACTTTCTCCGTGACCTTTACAATATTACTTTCTTTTCTTTTTCTCTTACTTTTTTCTTTCTTCCCATTCGCCTTTCTCTCTTTCTTATATTTTTATTCTTATACGTTCTTCTTTTCTTTTCATTCTTCATTTCTACATATTTCTTTACATATTTTTCTTCATTTATTTCTTACTCTCTTTCTTTCCATTCGCCTTTCTATTTTCTTATATTCTGTTTCTTACGATCTACTTTTCTTTCCATTCTTCATTCTTGCATAACTTTCTCCGTGACCTTTCCTACAATATTCACTACGTAACATTGATATTCCGTAAGTGTAGACTGAATGGATATCAGTGAAGCAAAAGGTTATACAACTCAACATTACTCGCGCGCCCATGTTAACAGTTTATGCGGGCAGCTCTTGAATAACTTGCCAAGGCTTCTTATACATTATTCAAGGCGTTTTCGGGTTGGCATTGCGAGTATTTGACGCTCACCTCCTCAATAACGGTGTAGTACTAGTGTGTGTGTGTGTGTGTGTGTGTGTGTGTGGCGATGTAAAATGTATGGACGAGGATATATCGCGAGGAAATGCAAGATCGACCTGCAGAAAAACAAGGAAAAAACGAAAGCAAACACGCCTGAGTGCAAAATATTTCAGTGATAAATAAATAAATGAAGAATGGGAAAGAAGAGGAAGAGGAAGAGGAAGGAGAAAGTGAAGAAAGCAAGTGTCTGTAAATAAGGGAGACAGAGGAATAAGGGATAAAATTGAATGTATAAATAACGTAAAGAGAAAATAATTAAGTGATGTTCTCTTTGGGCTACTCTTAACTTTTATCTTTTTAGGAGCGGCGAGAAGCGGGCCTTTTTTTTTGTGTACTCTTTTTGTTGCCCTTGAGCCGTGACCTCTGATGTAAAAAAAGAAAAAAAGAAGAGGAATTTTAAAGAGTGGAAAGTCAGGAAAACGTGAAATAAGAAGACGGATGAAAATGGGAACAAATACTTGAATGGCAAACTTAAAAGCGAGCAAAAGAAAAAAAAAGAAAGTGTCTGTAAATAATGGAGACAGAGGAATAAGGGATAAATAAATGTATAAATAACGTAAAAGAAGAGGAAATAAATCAGAGTGGAGAGTAAGGAAGTACATGAATAAGAAAGAAAAACGGACGAAAATGGGAATAAATACTTGAATGGCAAACTTAAAAGCGAGCAAAAGAAAAAAAAGAAAGTGTCTAAGTAACGGAGACAGGAATAAGGGATAAATAAATGTATAAATAACGTAAAAGAAGAGGAAATAAATCAAGGAAGTACATGAATAAGAAAGAAAAACGGACGAAAATGGGAATAAATACTTGAATGGCAAACTTAAAAGCGAGCAAAAGGAAAAGAATGTCTGTAAATAACGGAGACAGAGGAAAAGGGATAAATAACGTAAAAGAAGAGGAAATAAATCAAAGAGTGGAAAGTAAGGAAATACGCGAATAAGAAACACGGACGAAAATGAGAATAAATACTTGAATAACGAACATAAAACCGAGCAAAAGAAAAAAGTAAAAAAAAAGTCCGTTCGTGAATTAGGAATATGGACGAAACGATAAAAAACCTGCAAAACAAACGTAAGAAAAGAGCAAATGAAAAAAGAAAAGAAAGAAAATAAATCAAGAGGTGGAAAGGAAGTACCGTACGAGTGTGAAAAAGCAAAATAAACGTAAATAGGCTAACAAATGAAGGCGGAAATGCGTAGAAATCACGTAATTGACTTCTCCTTCGGCCACCTCACTGGATTCTTTACAGGGGCATCGAGTAGCGAGCTTTTTTTTATTGTTTCCTTTTTTTGTGCCCTTGTGCTGTCTCCTTTGCTGTAAAAAGAAAAAAAACAGTAGGTATTATAAACTCGAAGCAACAAAGGACACGAGACTAGAGGAAGAAGGAGGAGGAGGAGGAGGAGGAAGGTGGGTAGCAAGGTAGGAAGGGGGGTGTATCCAAGGGGGGTGTATCCACGGGGGGTGTATCCAAGGGTGTCTCAAGGGGTGTATCCAAGGGGGTGTATCCAAGGGGGTGTATCCAAGGGGGGTGTATCCAAGGGGGTGGATCCAAGGGGGGTGTATCCAAGGGGGGTGTATCCAAGGGGGGTGTATCCAATGGGGTGTATCCAAGGGGGGTGTATCCAAGGGGGGTGTATCCAAGGGGGGTGTATCCAAGGGGGGTGTTTCCAAGGGGGGTGTATCCAAGGGGGGGTTTCCAAGGGGGGTGCCTGATGGGTCCGGGGAAGTGTCTTGGGCCCATGTATCACCGTTGAAGGATGTGCTTTGTTTTATTCACGACGAGATGGTGTGATACGATGATACATGGTAGCTTTTGAGTGCGTCCCCGGAGAGAGAGAGAGAGAGAGAGAGAGAGAGAGAGAGAGAGAGAGAGAGAGAGAGAGAGAGAGAGAGAGACGAGGTAAATGATAATAATAATAGTAATGATAATAGGAATAAAAGATAAGGGGAAATAACGAAAGAAGAAAATGGAAAGAAATGGAAGAAAGAACGAATGGAAAGAACAGAAAGAAAAAAAGATGAAAAAAACAAGAAATCAAAATATGAGAAAAATGGAAAGAAATGGAATAAAAAACGAATAGGAAGAATAGAAAAAAAATGAAAGGAAGAAAGAAGCAAAAAAATCAGAATAGAAGAAAAAGAAAGAAAGGCAAGGATTGGGGGGGAGGGGGGGGGAAAGTAGATGTGTGTGTGTTTGTATGTGTGTGTATGTAATATCAATAGGGAAGGGAGCAAGGGGAGACAAGTATTCCAGGTGAGATCTTCCAGGTAATTGCGTCTCTGATTTAGTTATGCAAGAGGTGAAGTAACGAATTCCAATGACGAGCAAAATGAAACTATTGGGACAGAAGATGATTAATGTCCCTTCCCAACCTGGCCACAAAGACCCCATAGAGAGTGCAGCGTATAAGTTGACCATGTATCTGTTCGTGTGCTATTCATGTGAGAGAGAGAGAGAGAGAGAGAGAGAGAGAGAGAGAAAAGAGGAAAGAGAAAAAGGGACATGAAAAAAGGAGCTAAAAAGAAGAGGAGAGAGAGAGAGAGAGAGAGAGAGAGAGAGAGAGAGAGAGAGAGAGAGAGAGAGAGAGAGAGAGAGAGAGAGAGAGAGAGAGAGAGAGAGAGAGAGAGAGAGAAAGTATGTGAAAACTAGACTAAGGAAAAGGGAAAAAATAGGACATATAGGGTAGCAGAAAAGGATGTAGAAGAGAAAGGGAGATGAAAAGAAAGAAAGGAGGAGAAAGAGAGAACATGGAATAACTAGAATAGAGAAAAGGAGAGATAAGACAGAGAGAATAGCAGAAAACAATGAAGTGGAAGAGAAAGGAAGAGAAAAAAGGGAAAACTAGAAGAAAAAAGGAGGAAAAGAAAGATAGTGATGAAGAGAAGAAAGTATGAAGTAGAAGAGAAGGTTGAGGAGACAAAAAAAATAAAAATAAGGAGAGGAGAGCGTGAGAGAAAGAAATGTGTGTGTGTGTGTGTGTGTGTGTGTGTGTGTGTGTGTGTGTGTGTGTGTGTGTGTGTGTATTGAGGTTCCTATAAATCACACGGTAGAAGAAATATTCGTGGCGTGTTCTCAATGAACACACACACACACACACACACACACACACTTTACAAACAGCAGCTCAGCCTTAGTGTACGACATTCTGTTATGTTCCACGTATTATAATCTTTTTGTTTTTGTTGTTTGTGTGTGTTTGTTTGTTTGTTTGTTTGTGTGTGTGTGTGTGTGTGTGTGTGTGTGTGTGTGTGTGTGTGTGTGTGTGTGTGTTTTTCTGTTTTTTTTTCTTTTGCCTTTCTTTTACTTTCTTTTTTTTATTATATATTAATTCTCCTTTTTCTTTCTTCCTTTCTTTTCTCTCTCTCTCCATTCTTCTATTTTTCATTCGTTCTTTCTTCCATTTCTTTCCATTCACCTTTCTTTCTTTTTCTTATATTTTCTTGCATTCCTTTTTTTTCCTTTTCTTTCCATTCTTCTATTCTTTCCATTCTCTTCCATTTCTTTACATTTTTTTCTATTTTCATTCTACTGTTCTTTCTCCCATTTTCTTTCATTATTATCATTCTCACTATTACGTATTCACTATCAGTCGTTTTCGCTATACCGACATCTGTACAAACCCTCACAGCACCAATTAAAGCTTATGTGTTCGATAATGTGCAAGTCGTAAAGTATTCTATGTCCTCCTCCATTCCCCTTTTCCCTCTCCATATATAACAATGAATTAGTCTCCTTTTTTTCCAGCTTATTATGTTCAGTGTGTATGGTTACGCGTGAATCATGAGGTATATATGTTCAGTTTCTCTTCCTTTTCCCTTCCCCTTCAGTATTTATAACGTACTAATAATTTCTAGCTATTTCGATCCTTCTCTTCTTTTCCCCTTCGATATGTTTCTGAACTAACACTTTTTCTCGCTCTTAGTTTCATTGACAGAGGTTATGGCTATGTGTTCAATCGTGTTTATGAATAGATTACGACCCCTTCTACACTCTACCTTTCTGTTACACGTGTTCAATTTCGATTCTCTTCCCTTTCACTTCTATATTCATAACTTGCACTAACATTTTTCTACGCGAGAGCTTCATGTGCAAAGGTTCCGGCTATGTGTGTGTTGGTAGTGTGGCTTCAGTCGTGTTTCTAAATTGTTACCTTCCTGTTATACGTGTTCAATTTCGCTTCTCTACCTTTCACTTCTATATTCATAACTTCCACCAACATTTTTCCACCCGAGAGTTTCATCGACAAAGGTTCCGGCTATGTGCGTCTTGCTAGTGTGGCTTCAATCGTGTTTCTGAATTGCTACCTTCCTGTTTTACTTGTTCAATTTCGCTTCTCTACCTTTCACTTCTATATTCATAACTTCCACTAAGATTTTTCCACCCGAGAGTTTCATCGACAAAGGTTCCGGCTATGTGCGTCTTGCTAGTGTGGCTTCAATCGTGTTTCTGAATTGCTACCTTCCTGTTATACGTGTTCAGTTTCGCTTCTTATTCATACCTTGCACAAACATTATTCTACCCGAGAGTTTCAATGACAAAGGTTCTGGCTATATAATGTGTTGCTAGAGTGGCTTCAATCGTGTTTCTGAATAGCTTTCGACCCCTTTTGCACTCTGCCTTCCTGTTATAAGCTTTTCTTCCTTTCCCTTCTACATTTATAGCTTGCACTAACATTTTTCTACCCGGGAGATTCATTGACAAAGGTTCTGGGTATATATTGTGTTGCTAGAGTGGGTTCAATCGCTTTATAAATAGCTTATGATTTTTCTTACACTCTGCCTCCATGTTATAAGCTTTTCTTCCTTTCCTTTCCATATTTATAACTTGCACTAACATTTTTCTACCCGGGAGATTCATTGACAAAGGTTCTGGCTATATAATGTCTTGCTAGAGTGGGTTCAATCGCCTTTATGAATAGCTTATGATCCTTCTTACACTCTGCCTCCATATAGTAGGCAGCATTAGCATATTTATTGGTCATGTATAAGAGATGTGAATAAGAATGTGCTATTTACGCATCGCTTATCAAACTGCTTAGCCTTCCATCGTCTGTTAAGTAGGCTATTATCGTACGTCATTTAGTCATTCGTTCATTCGCTTATTCATTCATTCAGTCAGTCAGCCAGTCATTTGTGTATGTTAGGTATGTATTAGTGGGATCTGGTGGGTGTATTTAGAGTATGTATTAGGGTATGTATGGGTATGTATGTGAGATATGTATTAGGGACATTGGTGGGTGAATTTAGAGGTAGGCTATCTGGTATTTGTATTTATAGATTATCATGGTATGTGTGTAGGGGTATCTGGTATGTGTATCAGGAGTATATGTTGTATTTGTTCTCTTTCTGGCTGGGTGTATGGGTGATTACAGGTTGTCGGATCACCGTACAAGTTGATTTTACAAGCCAGTTCCCCCTGAAGACTGGCCCGAACAGTCTCCTCACATCAGGCTCAAGTTCAAGTCCAATACTTTTCCTCTAAATTAAGATTCCTGAAATGCTTTAATGTATACTTTTCCCCCTCTCCAAGTATAGCTTTGAAGATGAAGTTTATTTGATGTGAAAAGATGTGAGGAAAAATTAATCAGTCCGGCTACTTTGATAACAGGAAGTGAGTGGGCGGGTGGTTCGCCTGTTTGAAGCAGTCACGTGTTCGAATCCCTGCTTCGTCCGGTGCGGCGAGACTGGGGAAGGAAGGAGGGAGGCAGAGACGAGCCGGACACGGAGGAGGGAAGGCGTGTGGAGGTGAAGGAGGGGAAGGATCTGAAGGAGGAACACTTACCATAACCACAACTACCACCACCACCGCTACCATCACCACCACCACCACCACCGCTACCATCACCACCATCATCACCACGAGTCTGCCAAGGTGATAACGGACAGGCAAGTGATATATGAGCATCGTCATGACCTCCTTTAAGTGTTGAGGGTTGCAGGCGTGACGGTTAATTAATAGTTGCACATACCCGTTGCTTCTACAGTGTTCAAACTATATGCAAATTGTTGAGTGATTAAGTAAGATTAGTGGCCAGGGACTCAAACCCTTGACTGCGATAAAAAGTTCAACGACGATGCTAGTTTACCTCTTCTACCAGGCTTTTTATAATCATTTCATCTTGTATTTTATTGTATTTGTGTGTGACTTGTTTAGATGCGACTTGGCTAAAGAAAACGGGGCCAACCAGGGACAGGGGTAACTATGTAACAGGCGGATGGTTGTTAGTGGGGGACTCAAGTGGGCAGTTTTAGGGGTAACTAGGGGACAAGCACAGAGGAGGGAGGGGGAGGGGGCACAGGGCAGACATGGAGAGGGAAGGGTGAGGATAATGGGATAATAGCTAAGTAATGGAAGGGTAACATTTGGTAATTGAATGAGAGGGTAGGAGTACTAGAGTAAGGAATGGAAAGGAAAGGTGAGGAATGGAATGGAAAGGTGAGGAATGGAAAGGAAAGGAGAGAAATGGAAAGGAAAGGAGAGAAATGGAAAGGGAAAAAGAGAAATGGAAAGGGAAAAAGAGAAATAGAAAGGTAAGGTAACGAATGGAATGAATAAAAGAGATAAAGCATATAGAGAAGACTTAAAAACGCAGAGACTGTATTTCCAGCCCATAACTCATACACAAGGCCATTATGTAGAAACGCACCTCTAGTAGTAAAAACAAACAATCCAGTGCAGTGAGGTCATCTTAGTAATGAAGTGCAGGGTGCGGGGCTGTCCGGGTTTGCAATCAAGGTTTTTCTGCGTCTTTTTTGGGGTCCTCGAGTGTGCGGGTAATCGGGCGTCCGTATTTCAGAGCGATGCAGTGGGAGGCGGAGCGGGAGAGGGAGAGAGAGAGAGACGCCCGCGGGGTACGACAGAGAGAGACAAGAGGAGGAGAGGATGAACGCGAGACGGAGAGGATGAAGTAAGGTGAGCAGTGACGAGGAACAAAGCCAGCCAGTCAGTCAGTCAGTTAGTCAGTCAGTCAGTTCATCTATTCATTCACGCAGGCTTATTCATCCATTCAGGTATTCATTCATGTGTTCAACCATTCATTCATTTATTTAACCTTTTTTTTTTTGCTTTTATTCATCCATTCAGCTATTCATTCATATATTCAACCATTTATACATTTATTTATTTCACCATTCAATCATTTTCTTTGCTTTTATTTATTCATTCATTCAGCTATTTATTCATGTATTCATCCATTTATTCATTTATTCAACCATTCAATGTGTTTTTCTTTGCTTTCATTCATCCATTCAGCTATTTATTCATGTATTCAACCACTTATTCATCCATTCATTGTTTTTCTTTGCTTTCATTCATCCATTCAGCTATTCATTCATGTATTCAACCACTTATTCATTCGTTCATTCATTTATTTAACCATTCACTCGGTTTTTCTTTGCTTTTATTCATCCATTCAGCTATTTATTCATGTATTCAACCATTTATTCATCCATTCAGTTATTCATTCGTGTCTTAAACCATCTATTCATCCATCGCCATCTGTTCATCTGTCCATTTTATATAGTCAGATGTTTGTGTCGGTTAAGTTAATATTTTGAGGTCAGTTTATTACCCCATGTCGTATGTGGTACTTTGGGTTTATTTTTGTAGATGTTTCTTTTGGTTTTGAATTTGAGTTTATTTGTGTAGTGGTATCAGGTTGTATTTTCACCAGGCTAAGGTAATGTGAGAGAGGAATAGTGGGAACAGGGAAATTTGGAGTAAGATATTGAAGATAAGACAGTGAGAGGAAGAGAGGAGGTTGAGAGGAAGAGAGGAGGTTGAGAGGAAGAGAGGAGGTTGAGAGAAAGAGAGGAGGTTGAGAGAAAGAGAGGAGGTTGAGAGAAAGAGAGGAGGTTGAGAGAAAGAGGAGGTTGAGAGAAAGAGGAGGTTGAGAGAAAGAGAGGAGAAGAGGAAAAGGTTGAGAGGAAAAGGAAGAGGTTGAACGGCAGAGAAAGAGAGATGGCATTAAGAGGAAACATACAAGACTTATACAGCACTCGAACCTGTTTTAGAGTATTTATCATCAGCGAGACATATTAGAAACTGGAGTAACACGTTTCGACTGCCGGGAAATGATGTCGTTAGGAGCTGTCATTTACGGCAGGCAAATCGCTTGGGCCGGTAATGAAGTGCACCGTTTGGCCGCTCAAGGTTGCAATCAAGGTTTTTGTAGGATTTTGTATTGAGTCGAATCCGCCCAGATAGTCATTCAAGTCTATATCAGAGCAACTCAGCGGGAGGGGGAGAGAGAGAGAGAGGAAAGGATGCTGGAGGTAGAGAGGGATGCTGGAGATAGAGAGAGGGGGAGAGATTGGAGGCATGTAGGAAGGATAGTTAATGTTTGAGGTCATTGTTTTCTAAGGATTTTTTTTTTTACTTGGTACATTTTTTTAGGGATGTTAGTACACCGTTTTGCAGGTTTTTATGCCAATTGTCCTGTTCGAAGGAGGGAGCTTGATGCCTATTACCACTATAATCTTATTTTTCTCAACTTCAAGGGCAAAGGGGTGACTACTATTTATTGATGCCAATTTGCTAAGAGAATTTGACACCAATTGCCACAACAGTGTAAGACAATATTGAGGACTTGTCCATATAATGATTTGTACATAATTCCCAAATATATACGAATCATGTTATATGGACTGTCTTAATATCTGTAAAATTCTCTTTGCAAATTGACATTACAGTTTTATAGGCCCTGGAGCCCTTGATACCACTGTCGAAGATACCTCAAAGAGTCTCCGGAGAAAAACTGGAAGCTTAAGTTACTGAATGAAACTAGTGAATGAGAAACTAGAGGAGTGTCCCAACAGTTTATTAGATTAACAACTTTACACAATGAATAATATTCTTCTTGTCCTGCAGCTCACGACCTGCACTGCTGCCTGGATGGAGAAACCTTGCACACTGCCGTCGGAGTCAGCACTTGTCATTCACTCTGAAAAGATAGGTAGCATTTTTAGATGGTGGTGACCTGCGCTGTCATGTGTATGCTGTGTACACTGAAATATATATATACTTAAGCCAAAGCCAGACGTTTCTTTCTTTTACAACCTGTTATCTGGTGTATCTCCAGAAACTGTTTAAAGTATCATTGACTTGGTAAAGGTGATGTTGGGATCTTGCATTAGTTATGTATAATTCCATGACAAATCACATCGACGTCACTTAACTTAGTCATGGAAGTTATGAAGGATCTACACAAGTGGCTTGAGAGCTGCTGTAATTCTTATGTTAAATGGACAGTAAATCCAAACTGTTATATCACTGCTATTTCAACTCACTAAATAAAGGAATAACAACCTCACTTGTACTTCCCATACTTCTGCACAGGTCCATCCAAGCCTTCTGGTCCCCTCTCTCTTGGCCTTCCTCTCTCATCTTGGTGGTGGTGAGTCTCTGGCGTGCCAACATCTGGAAGGGCAAAGTATTATGAGACGCTGATTCTTTTTTATATGGGATAGATGACAGACCAAGAATTTTATTTTCGATTCTTTTTTATATGGGATAGAAGACAGACAGAACTTTTTTTTTTTCGAGAGGAGAATTGATTGAGCGTTCATCTTGGTGCTGCAACTACTGGGTTATAAGACACCAAATTTAATACAAAACTATTATATTCTAAAACAATATAACCGGGAAAAAACACCAATAAAACCATATAAAATCGGTTAAAAGCATGATAAAAAATAAAAGTAAAAGGAGGCTGAGGACGCTGGTTCGAGTATTATTTTTTTTATTTTTTTTTTAGCAATCTGCCTCTTCTAGATATTATACAGAAAAAGCACTGATATTTGAAGTGAATTTGAAATGTTTGAAAATTTATATAGCTAATCCAAGTTCATGAGTTATATATAATATAAAACGGTTCAAATTTTCACATGTATTGCTAATGAAAGAAAAAGTATGTATTTTTCTTATCTCTGACTTTTAATTCTACATTCCAAGCAAATTTATCTGGGAAATGTTAAAAACTACACTAACTAAAACTAAATTATTATAATGAAAATAATTTGTTAGTAAAATTATATCCTCTCTCTCTCTCTCTCTCTCTCTCTCTCTCTCTCTCTCTCTCTCTCTCTCTCTCTCTCTCTCTCTCTCTCTCTCTCATCTTTATAGTTGTCTTCTCTTTCCTCTTCCTTCTCTTTTTCTCTCCCTCTTCTTCCTCCTCCTCTTTGTTTAGTCTCTTCCTCCTCGCCTTCCTCTTTTTCTTCCTCTTCTTTCTCCTCCTTTTTTGCCTCCTTGTCAAGTCCAAACAAGCCTCTTGCTGACCTAAGAGTTGGTAAAAATATATTCATCTGATGTATATATTTATTTTCTCTCTCTCTCTCTCTCTCTCTCTCTCTCTCTCTCTCTCTCTCTCTCTCTCTCTCTCTCTCTCTCTCTCTCTCTCTCTCTCTCTCTCAAATAAATACGAATAGAAAAAGAAAAACAAAAACAAAAGAACAATTGAAGGTAATTTCTCGGAGTGGCTGAGACATCGAGAGAGAGAGAGAGAAAAAAAAAAGAGAAGAGAAGAAAGAAGAGCAGAAGAGAAAAGGGAAAAAAAGAGGAAAGAATAAAAGGGAAGAAACTAAAAGAAAATAAGAAAATAAAATAAAGGAGAAGAAAGAAGAAAAGGAGAAAAAGAAAAAAATGAATGAGAAAATAAATGAAATGAAGTGAAAAGAATAGAAAATAAAAGAAAAGGAGGGGGTAAGGGATAGATATTCAGAGTATGTGAGGAGTCAGGTCAGGCAGTTTGAAGCTAACCAATCACATTACTTCTCCCGTCGCGTCCTGAATTTCCATTGGCCGAGCCCCGCCAGTAAGAGGAAGGACAGTTGGGCGCAATTGTGGAGCGTAAAGAGAAATGGATGAGGAAAAACAGGATCTCGAGTTACTGAAGAAAACAAGAAGACAGGCAAAGAAGAAGGATGAATGTGGTAATGTTTATAGAATGTTTAAAGAAGAATAATGGTGCAATTGTGGAGTGTAAAGAGAAATTGTGGAGTGTAAAGAGAAATGGGAGGAGGAAAAACAGGATCTCGAGTTGCTGAAGAAAAGAAAACAGAATAAGAACGTAAAAGAAGAAGAATGATGAATATGGTGATTAAAGAATGGGAAGATGACTAAAGAAAAATATTGGTGCAGTTGTGAACAGTTAGGAGAAATGGCATTGGAAAAACAGGATCTCGAATTGCTGAAGAAAAGAAAACAAGAAGACAGGCAAAGAAGAAGGATGAATGTGGCGATGTTTATAGAATGTTTAAAGAAGAATAATGGTGCAATTGTGGAGCGTAAAGAGAAATGGATGAGGAAAAACAGGATCTCGAGTTACTGAAGAAAAGAAAACAAGAATACAGGCAAAGAAGAAGGATGAATGTGGCGATGTTTATAGAATGTTTAAAGAAGAATAATGGCGCAATTGTGGAGCGTAAAGAGAAATGGATGAGGAAAAACAGGATCTCGAGTTACTGAAGAAAAGAAAACAAGAATACAGGCAAAGAAGAAGGATGAATGTGGCGATGTTTATAGAATGTTAAAAGAAAAATAATGGCGCAATTGTGGAGCGTAAAGAGAAATGACAGAGGAAAAACACGATGTCGAGTTACTGAAAAAAAGAAAAAAAGAATACAGGCAAAGAAGAAGGATGGATGTGGCGATGATTGAAAGGATGGGAAGATGACTAAAGGAAACAAATAACGAAAGTAAAGAAAATAAAAAAATAATCATTAGGGCAGTTATGTTGAAAGAATGGGAAGACGTATAAAAGATAGAGGAAAAATACGCAAAAAAACAATGAAGGACAATAGAAAAATAAACGAAAGTAAGAAAAGATAAATAGGGAAAGAATGACGGAAAAAAGAAAGAAAAAAATGAAGTAAGAAAACAAGAAAAACTAAAGGAGACGTGAAAAGTAAAAAAGTAAGAGTAATAGAAAAAAAGAGAAAGAGAAGGATAATTAAGAATATATTAAAAGAAACGAAAATAAAGGTCAGAGAAGAAAACATATACAAGTATTTAACAGGTGTATAAAAAACAAATGAGAAGATAAAGGAAAAAAAAAGGAAAAGGATAATGATTAATACACTGAAAGAAAACAGAGAGGAAAATGAGAGAAAAATATATACAATGCAGCTTAACATGTAAAACCCAATAATTGAGATCTGGGAATAAAGAGTATGAAGGGAGAAATAAGAATGAAACGCCAAATATAATGAAAAATACAGAATAGAGAGAAAAGGTGTTTAAACTAGGGAACGAAATTAGAGGAAAACAGTGGAAAAAATATTGGTGCGTGTTCTTTTAGGAAATCAAATTATGAGTTTAATGAAAATAGTCCATTCTCTCTCTCTCTCTCTCTCTCTCTCTCTCTCTCTCTCTCTCTCTCTCTCTCTCTCTCTCTCTCTCTCTCAAACTACAGATGGAAAACAGTGAACGAAAAGAAGAAAAAGTTGAAAATATGATGAAAACAGTTCGCGGTAAAGGAAAATAGGAAAAAATATGTATTGGAAGTAATCGTTGCCTTGACTTCTCTCAGTACCTTTTGGTATTTTTGTGGTTCAACTTGTATCTGCTTTGGTAGCTTATCATAATAATAATAATAATAATAATAATAATAATAATAATAATAATAATAATAATAATAATAATAATAATAATAATAATAGTAATAAAAGAAAAATATTGGAAAAGAAAAAAACATTTTGGAGTACTTGGGGAAAAATATATTACCTCAAAAAACAAGAATATAGAAAACTCAAAAAATAAATAAATGAAACCAAGAGAAAGTAAAAAAAATAGGAAACCAAACAGAAAATAAATACTGAAAAAAAGAAGAAAAATCAACAAATATTTTAAACTTTGGGAAAATATTAACTAGAAAAACAAGAACAAAGAAAACAAACAAACAAAAACACAGGCTACAAAACAAGAAAAATATCAACATCTACATTTTTAAACTCTTGGAAAAAACATGAACTTGATAAAAAAAAAGAGGACAAAGAAAAAAAAAAGACAGTAAACCAAAGAAGAATCCGATCCTACCGTAAAAGTTCCAATTCTATACATCACACATTTTTCTTTTTTTCCTCCTTTTTTTCCTCCTTTTTTTTAATCACTTTGTAGGACCTTGACGACACGCATTAAATAAAATAAAAAGTCTACATTGACGTTAATAATACAATAAAACATTACTTAATTTTTCTAAAGATTTTTTTTAATGAAACGTGAATGGGAGAACTATATTTTTGTTTTTTGTTTAAGAATTGAAGAAAAAATGTAATGAGAGAGAGAGAACTATTGATGGAGGTAAAAGTGGAGGAATGGAGGAAAACAGAGAGACGTGGGGAGAGGAAGCATAGAATTGTGGAGGAAAAAAGGGAGAGGAGGAAGAAGAGAGAGAGAGAGAGAGAGAGAGAGAGAATAAAAAAAACATGTCCCAAACTTGTCCAATTCATCAAGGAAACGAAGCATGGAAGAAAAAAAAAAGGAAAAAAAAAACAGGGAAACTGATACATATGAAACTTTACTGCTATGAACGGAGGGGGAGGAGGAAGAGGAAGAGGAAGAAGAGGAGGAGGAGGAAGAGGAAGCAGAGGAGGAGCAGCCACACGCCTACATACAAGAGGAAGAGGAGGAGGTAAGAAAATATGAAAACTCTGAAAGGAAGAGGAAGAGGAGGAGGAGGAGAAGAGGAGGAGGAGGAGGAGGAAAATACATCTAAACGAGGGAAGAATAAAAGTGGAAAAGCTTGAAACTATGAAAGCAAGAATAGGACGAGGGAGATAAGAGAAAAGAGGAGGAGGAGGAGGAGGAGGAAGAAGAGGAAGCGGAAGATAATTTATGAGCCAGATAAATAAAATGGTAGATATATACGAGATGGGAAAGAAAAATATAAAACTATGGAAGAGGAGGAGGAAGAGGAGGAGAAGGAAGAACATAAAGAAGTGAGATTAAAGTAGAGGAGGAGAAGAAGGAAGGAAAGAAGGAAGAACAGGAGGAAGGGAGATTGGAGTAGAGGAGGAGGAAATTGCACTGGAAAAGACAGGGAGGGGGAAACAGATGAAATGGAAGAGGAGGAGGAGGAGGAGGAGGAGAGAGGAGGAGAAGGAGATGAGAGAGGAGAGAGGAACAATGCAAATTTATGAGCCGAGCAACAAACAGACACAGAAAAGATTTGTGACCACCACCATGAGAGAGAGAGAGAGAGAGAGAGAGAGAGAGAGAGAGAGAGAGAGAGAGAGAGAGAGAGATTATCAACGCTACTTATCTTTCCCCTTTCTCTCTCTCTCTCTCTCTCTCTCTCTCTCTCTCTCTCTCTCTCTCTCTCTCTCCTTCCTGCCCTCCTTCACTGCACCCTCCTCCTCCTCCTCTTCCTCCTCCTCCTCTTCATCCTCCTTCCATCACGGCTACAAATGAGATAATAAAGGGTCTCAAAAATGTCCTAATGGGCCTAATGACGACGAATTTGGGACGATAAATTCCTCGGCCGACAACACCGATACACAACTCGGATATATATACACACACGAACCCCAATTACACGACCCGAAATTAAGGACGGAGGAGGAGAAAGAGGAGAAAAAGGAAGAGAAAGGAGAGAAAATGCGAGAAGAGGAAAATAAGAAAATAAAGGGAAAAGAGAAACGGATAACTCAAGGAAATGAAGGAAGGAGAAAGAGAAAGGAAGAGAGGAAGAGAGAAAATGCGATAAGAGGAAAGTAGAAAAATGAAGAGGAAAGAGAAACGGATAACTCAAGGGAAATAAAGGAAGGAGAAAGAGAGGAAAAGGAAGAGAGGAAGAGAGAAAATGCGGGAGAAAGGAAATATAAAATAAAGTGGAAAGAGAAACAAGAAAATGAAGGGAAAGGGATAATAGAAAAAAGGGAAATAAAAGGAAGAGAGAGAGGATAAAAGAAAGAAGAGCAGGAAAGAGGAGAGGAAAAGAAAAAAAGAGGAAAGAGAATAAAAGGGAAGAAATGAAAAAAAGGAAGTAAAAAGAAGAGAAAAGAAAAGAAAAAAAAGGAAGAGAGAGAGAGAGAGAGAGAGAGAGAGAGAGAGAGAGAGAGAGAGAGAGAGAGAGAGAGAGAGAGAGAGAGAGAGAGAAAAAAATAATAAAAAAGTCTAGGATTTATTGACAAGCTGAAAAATATTTGTGCTGGGAAACAGAATCGCGGAAGTTCGTGGAAAATAATATATAAAAAAGAGAAAGGTTTGTGACAGAAGTAATTAATCATTGAAAGTTAAGGAAAGTAAAGACGAATAAAGAAAAAAATAATGGAAAATAATAGAAAAAGAGGGAAAAAAGGAAGATGAATGTTGGAAAAAGCGAAAGAAGAAAAGTAAAAGAAAAGGAAAGAGGATGAAGTATAAAGGAAAAAACTAAAAAAAGGAGGAAAATAAAGAAAATATGAATAACGAAAAATAAATCCAATGAAATACTACTTCGTTAAATTCTGAATAAAAGTAACTGAACAAAAATGACTAGAAAATAGATATACAGATTGAATGAAAAAAAAAAAAGCGGATAAATAGATAGTATAAAAATGATGAAAGGAAGGGAACGAAAAGGAAGAGAGAGAGAGAGAGAGAACGTAGAAGAAGGTAGGAATAAGAAGGAAAGTTAAAAGGGAAAAATATGAAAGAAGGGAAATAAAGGAATAGGAGATGATTTGAAATCTCTCTCTCTCTCTCTCTCTCTCTCTCTCTCTCTCTCTCTCTCTCTCTCTCTCTCTCTCCTCTCTCTCCTCCTCCTCCTCCTCCTCCTCCTCCTCCTCCTCCTCCTCTTCTTCTTCTTCCTCCATAAAGAGCAACATGGTGTCTCCTCTTCAATGGAAACTTAGTGATAGAGGAGACCCCGTGCATCTTCTCCTCCTCCTCCTCCTCCTCCTCCTCTCCCTATCAGACATCTTTCCCTAATCATTCTCTCCTCCATCTCCTCCTTCACCCTCTTCCACCCTCCTCCTTCTTCTCCCCCATCAATACTCATTTACCGACCTCTCCTCCTCCTCCTCTTCTTCTTCTACCTCTTCCTCCTCCTCCTCCTCCGTCTTCTAGTCTTCTCTGCGTAACCTCAATCACCCCTCACAGCTAGTATCTTCCTCACTCTTCCTCCTCCTCCTCCTCCTCCTCCTCTTGAATTTATCCTCCTCCTCCTCCTCCTCCTCTTCGTCGTAAACTATAAACCAGCAACGTATTTTCTCCTGAGTGGCTAGATCCTTCCTCCTCCTCCTCCTCCTTCCTCGCCAAAACAAGATAAAAAAAAAGTATATAAAAAGAAAAAAAAACATCAAATCCCTTCCCTTGTTTGCGCTCCTTTGCAATTTCTAAACTCGATGCTGAGCTGTATTTATTATTTTTGTTGCTTGTTTTTTTTGTTTGTTTTTCTTTTTTTTTTTTTTGGGGGGGAGGGAGTCTCGTTTGGAAGTTCTGCAAATGGATTAGTTTATTTTTATTTTTGTTTTAATTTTTTGGTGGATTGTTTGAGATTTGTAAGGTTGATTTTTTTTTTGTGTGTGGGCTTGAAAATTAAAAGCACTATTAATTTATTAGCATCAGTATTGAATCAGTTATGCAATCAGTTATTAGTTATCACGTTATTAGTTGTCTTTAGTTATGTTTTTAGTTATCATCAGCTATTAGTTATTAGCCAGTTATAATCAAATCAGTTATCCAGTCAGTTAACATTTATTAGTTATCAAATCAGTTATAATCAATTCACTTATCAAATCAGTTATCATTTATCATTATCAACAAGTCAGTTATCAAATCAGTTATCATTTATCAGTTCTCATCATTTATCATTATCAACAAGTCACTTATCAAATCAGTTATCATTTATCAGTTATCATCATTTATCATTATCAACAAGTCAGTTATCATTTATCAGTTATCAGTTATTAAGTCGGTTATAATCGATTCAGTTATCAAATCAGTCATCAGTTTTATCAGTTTAGTTTTCTTCCTCAGTTTATTTTATTATTGGTTATTTACGATTTTTTCTCCTTTCTTTCCTAGTTTAATTATTACCACCCTTTCCTCCTCTTCCACTCCCTTCACTTTTTTGTATTATTGGTTATTAAGATTTTTCTCTTCCGTTCTTTCCTCGTTTCATTTTTATCACTTTCCTCCTCTTCCAATACATTCGATAAACTGCTTGTTCCAAATTTATCACTTTTTCCTTCCGTTCTTTTCGTTCCATTTCGTTTTTCTTGTTATATTTTCACTTTTACTTATCTTCCAATGCATTTCAATCTTATACAAATTATCACAAAACTTAATGACCTTTACGCACTAATTTTGGCTCTTATTACCACAAACTACCATTCTCTCTCTCTCTCTCTCTCTCTCTCTCTCTCTCTCTCTCTCTCTCTCTCTCTCTCGTTCTATTTAGTCTGTGTGTGTGAGAGAGAGAGAGAGAGAGAGAGTATTCCTACCTTGTTCTCCTCCTTCGGCGAATTTTTTTTTTTACTTCTCTTCCTCTTCCTCTTGTGTTCCTCTCTCCGACCCTTTCCTCTCTTCTCTTCATCTTCGTCCTCTCCTCCTCCTCCTCCTCCTCCTCCTGGAAAGTTTCACCAACCACATTTGTCTTCCTTAGCTGCGGTGACGGGCGAGGAAGAGGAGAAGGAGGAAGAGGAGGAGGAGGAGAGAAGAAGAAGGAGAAAGAAGAGGGAAGAATACGTCCACACTCCACTTCTTCTTCCTTGGAACTCTCTCTCTCTCTCTCTCTCTCTCAGTACTTGATTCGGAATATGAACTCGAACTCAATGTCTCGGAGCTTCGAACACTTTGATCCGACTACCACTGAGCCTAAGATGATTTTGCAGTGCTTTTAGCGTTCTCTCTCTCTCTCTCTCTCTCTCTCTCTCTCTCTCTCTTATCGGCTGAAGATAAAATGGAGTTCCGCAATTTTATCTTCTTTTATGTCGTCTCTTCCTCCTCCTCCTCCTCCTCCTCTTCCTTCTTCTTCTTCCTCCTTCATCTTCTTTTCCTCCTCCTCCTCCTCCTCGTCGATATTATTCTCTTTGTCGCGAAGCTCCAAAACAGGACACGAGACCGAACTTGCGATTCACGAAGGTTCGCTCTCTCGTGTTTGTTTGCTCTCTCTCTCTCTCTCTCTCTCTCTCTCTCTCTCTCTCTCTCTCTCTCTCTCATTAATTCTTTACGTTATTTTTTGCTATTATTCTTTCTTATGTTTGATCCTTCTCCTCCTCCTCCTCCTCCTTCTCTTCCTCCTCCTCCTTCTCCTCCTCTTCCTCCTCCTCCTCCCTTTACAAGGAATCCAACTGTCTCACCAATTTTACTTTGCATTCTTTTTTTTTTTTTTCAGAGGATCGAAACTTATCTTGTTATCACCATTCTCTCTCTCTCTCTCTCTCTCTCTCTCTCTCTCTCTCTCTCTCTCGTTGATCGGGTTCATTAGCCGTTTGATGTGATTAGTAATATTTTTTTTTGGGGGGGTTGTTTCAAAATGTTTTACGCACCGACATATATTTTTGTGTGTGTTATAATTAAATGAATAAAATAGCGTTAGAGTAATTAATTAACATATTACGAGGTTTATGAATAGACAGACGCAGACGGACAGAGAAAGAGATAGATAGACTGATAGATATATAGATAAGTAGACTGATAGATACTTACACAACTCAAAAGATAGATAATATTGATAGATAGATAGACAGACACACAAATATATAAATAGAGAAATACGTAGATAGATAGATAAATAGATAAGGTGAAAGGGAAAGAAGGAGATAGAAAGGAAGAAAAAAAGGAGAAGAAAGAGAAGGGTAGGCTATTATTGAAGAAAGAATAATATAGCGGAAGGAAAAGAAATAGGTTGATTGATAGATAGATAAGTAAACTGATAGATACTTGCACAGCTTAAAAGGTAGATAATATTGATAGATAGACAGATAAACAAATAAATAAATAGAGAAATAGATAGATAGATCAATACATATGGTGAAAGGGAAAGAAGGAAGATAGAAAGAAGATAAAAAGAAAGAAAAAAAAGAGGGAAGAGAAGAGTATTACTGAAGAAAGGATAATAGAGTGAAGGAAAAAAAAAAGAAGGAAGGAAGAAATAATGTAATAAAGTTAGAGGTAGATAAATATAGATGGATAGATAATGGGTTTGATGCTGCTGATGATGATGATAATGAATGACAACTATACTAATGACTATACACATGACTATTCACTTCCTAGGCCTAACGATCGTAACAACCTAATGACCCTTACCTAACTATCAAGCCTTAGAACCTTATTGAACCATATAACACAAAAAACAACACCTTCATCCCCTTAAAATACCCCCAAAACCTCAATTCACTAACAAACTCTTCCAAAACAACCAAAACAACAAAAACGATCGTAACAACCTAATTACCCTAACCTAACTATCAAGCCTTAGAACCTTACTGAACCATATAACACAAAAAAACAACACTTTCATCCCCTTAAAATACCCCAAAAACCTCAATTCACTAACAAACTCTTCCAAAACAACAAAAACAACAAAAACGATCTAACAACCTAATTACCCTAACCTGACTATCAAGCCTTAGAACCTTATTAAACCATACAACACAAAAAAACAACACATTCAGACCCTTAACCCCCCCCTCAAAAAAAAAAACACTACAAACACTTCC
>NW_026110530.1:370000-377500 GCF_024679095.1 Eriocheir sinensis
TGTTTAAGTGTTTGTATTTTTTGTTAGTATCAGTATTGGCATTAGTATTATTTATTGTATTTGTTGTTGTTCTTGTTCTTGTTGTTTTATGTACTGGTGTTGTTTGTATCGCGGCATTAGTCTATTGGTGTTAGTTGCTGTATTTATTGTTGTTCTTGATGTTGTTGATGTGGTTCTTGCAGACATATTTACTCTACTTTCTCTATTTATCGACTTTCTATTTACTTACTTATTTCTCTACTTTCTCTATTTCTCTACTTTCTCCATTTATTCTTTGTCTTTTCTACTTTCTCTACTTTACTTTTTTTTTTCTTGCACATATTTACTCTACTTTCTCTATTTCTCTACTTTCTATTTACTTATTTATTTCTCTACTTTCTCCATTTATTCTTTGTCTATTCTATTTTCTCTACTTTACTTTTTTTTTCTTGCAGACATATTTACTCTACTTTCTCTATTTCTCTACTTTCTATTTACTTTCTCTATTTCTCTACTTTCTATTTACTTTCTCTATTTCTCTACTTTCTCCATTTATTCTTTGTCTATTCTATTTTCTCTACTTTACTTTTTTTTTCTTGCAGACATATTTACTCTACTTTCTCTATTTCTCTACTTTCTATTTACTTTCTCTATTTCTCTACTTTCTTCATTTATTCTTTGTCTATTCTATTTTCTCTACTTTACTTTTTTTTCTTACAGACATACTTTCTCTACTTTCTTATCGTACATTTCTTTTTTTATTTAATTTCTCTACAGTGGTTCTTGCAATTATATTTTCTCTACTTATTCATTATGCTTCTTTTTTATTTCATTTCTATACAGTCATAAAAAAGCAACAAAAAACTTTAACTATATTTTCAAACACTTACTTTTTTTATTTAATTTCTGTACAGTCGTTCTTGCAATTATATTTTCTCTACTTATTCATCATCCTTCTTTTTTTATTCCATTTCTATACAGTCATAAAAAAGGAAACAAAAAACTTCTCTTCCCCAGTATTATTATTTTTTTTTTTTTCATTTTAATATTCATCAAATTTTTCCGCCAAATAAATGCCATGTAAAATACGGCTCAATAATTTCATGCATAAATAACAATGCAAATATGACGCTGTACGATAATTTGACAGCTTTACCTTTCCATCGTTTTCTATCGTTTTCTATTTCTATTTTGACTGTCATGTTGTTAATTGTTTTTCTGATGTTATTCAATACTATGTTCCTAAGTGGTTTCTATCTACTGTTCTTTTTTTTCACTTGGTTTTCTATTGCCTGTCAAGTTCTCGTGTTCTTCCTGTGTTCTCTAGTGCTATTTTGTCATGTTCTCTAAGTGGTTTCTATCTACTCTTGTCATGGTTTCACTTGGTTTTCTATTGCCTGTCAAGTTCTCGTGTTCTCTTTGTGTTCTCATTGGTTATTCTGTCATGTTCTTTAAGTGGTTTTTATCTACTCTTGTTATGGTTTTACTTGGTTTTCTATCGCCTGTCAAGTTCTGGTGTTCTTTCTGTGTTCTGTTTGGTTATTCTGTCATGTTCTTGAAGTGGTTTTTATCGCCGCTTTGTCATGGTTTTACTTGGTTTTCTATTGCCTGTCAAGTTTTCGTGTTCTCTTTGTGTTCTCTGTGGTTATTGTCATGTTCTTTATAAGTGGTTTCTGTCTACTCTTGTTATGATTTCACTTGGTTTTCTATTGCCTGTCAAGTTCTCGTGTTTTCTTTGTGTTCTCTTCGGTTATTTTGTCATGTTCTTTAAGTGGTTTCTATCGCCACTTTGTCATGTTCATACTCGTGTTTTCTATCACCAGCCAAGTTTTCATAATCTAACCCCGTTTCATCTCAATTAGCAGACTTTATCCGGTTTCTTTTTCCTATTTGTTTTCTTTGGACCTGGTATAGAGTTCAAGTATCTTTTCCTCTGTTATCTTCTCTTATTTCTCGTTTTTTTTCTGTTTTTCTTTTCTGCTTTTTTATTTCTTTGAATTTCTTGTCTATATTTGGTTTCCTGTTTGTTTTCTCTTCTTCACTTCGTCTTCAAGTGTTTAGTGTGGCGGTGTTGTCAAAGTACTTTCAACCTTTTTCCTTTACCTTTCTTTTCATTTGTTTTCTTTTCCTTTCTTGTTTTTTCCCCCGTTTGGTTCCTCTTCTATTTTCGGTTTCTTGTTTTCCCTCTTTATTTTTTTTCTCCTCTTCACGTCTCCTTCAAGTAATCCTCCTTAGTCTGTTTTTTTTTCTTTTTTCTTTCTTTTCTTTCATCTGATTTCCTTTCCCTTTGGTTGCTCACTGTTTTTTCCTCCCTCTAGTTTTTTCTCTTCGTCTCGTCTTCAAACGTCAAGTCTGGCGATGTTCTTCAAGCACTTTCAACCATTTTTCTTTCCTTTCTTATTATTTCCCTTTTGGTTCCTCTCCTGTTTTTTTGTTTCCTGTTTTTCCTCTCTTTAGTTTTCTCTTCTTCTCGTCTTCAAATGTCTAGTGTGGCGGTGCTTCTCTTCAAGTATTTTCAACCTGCTTCTTTTTCTTTCCTCTTTTTTCCTTTCTTCCTTCGCTCTGGTCACTGTTCCTGCTTTTTTCCTTCTTCTGTTTTAGTTTTCTTTCAACCCCTTCTCAGTTTTTTCCTCTTCCTTTCTTTATCTCTTGTTTCCTTTCCTGCTCTTTTTCATCTAGTTCCTTTTCATCTCCAGTTCTGTTTTTTGGCTTCCTGTTTCTCCCTCTCTTTAGTTTTTTCTCTTTTTCTCGCTTTCAATTGTCTAGTGTAACGTTGCTCTCTTTCAAGTATTTACAACTTCATCCTTTTCATTCTGCTCTTCAAGAATTTTCAACTGCAACTCCTTCGGTCAACGTTATATCACCGTGTCTGTCGTTATTTTTGTCGCTATCTTTCAAGGTGTCTGTCTTTACCAATATGTTTACCTTTTCCTTTTCGAAGATTTCTATTTCAGGTTCTTTGAGGCAACGTGGATCCCTCTGTGCGTGTGTGCGTGTGTGTGTGTGTGTGTGTGTGTGTGTGTGTGTGTGACTGTCGTGTAGGTTTAAGGTTTTGAGTGGATATGTATTTCCATTTTTCTCGTGTGCGTGTCACTTGGGAGTTCAGGGTACACACACACACACACACACACATATACAGACGTCACTTTACCCAGACATGTGTGTCTCGTTTCACTCTCTCTCTCTCTCTCTCTCTCTCTCTCTCTCTCTCTCTCTCTCTCTCTCTCTCTCTCTCTCTCTCTCTCTCTCTCTCAACCTCGCAGCAACCATTTTTCGCCTTTTTTTGAATTTTTTTATAACTCGGACCCAATTTGTGCTGACGCGGGCGGATTTTTTTACAGTGGCGCTTCTTTGGGACTCAAGTTACCCTCGAACCGACGCTCTTTTTGTCCGGAGCAGTAGCAAGGGAAGATGTTATGAGGTGACTGGAGAATGTTGGAGATGGTTTGGTGGTTGGTAGGAGGTGGTGAATAGGAGTTGGTTGCTGTTGTTGTTGTTGTTGTAGTTCTTTTCTTCATGTAACTTTTTCGTCTTCGTCTTTTTTTCACCTTATTTTTTCTTGTTCTTTTCTTGTTTTCTTCTGACCTTAAACCGTTTCGAATCGCTTTGTTTTGTCCCCTTTATCCTCCTTTTGATCCTCCTTTCCTCATTCTTATTTACATTCCCTTTAATTCTTCCTTCCTCAATGGTTAGTGTTCTTCCTTTCCTTTAATTACCCACTAATATAACATTCCTGCAACCATCACCACCCACCACTATTACAACCGTCACCACTATCATCACTATCACCATCACTATCATCACTATCACCACCACCATCACCACCACACAGGTATTTATCTCACCACTTCCATCTCACCTTTTCCTTCCACCTGTCTCTTCCCACGCCCAGGTGAGAGACATATTAATACACCTGGCGGGGTTGTATGTCTCTACCTGTCTGTCTGTTCGCCCTAGTTACCGCGGCGTGAATGACAGGTAAAGGTATGTATGTGGTGGAAGGAGGGAGAGGGAGGAAGGGGGAGGCTTGTTCAGGGGCCCCAAAAAGTACCGTTCAATTTGTGAGCGATAGAATTGGGAATGAACGAAGTGTAAAGAGAATGGCTGCCCGCGTACAATGGATAGTTCATATTTTAGGGCGTTTTCGGATTATTTAAAGTGCTGAGGCGGGACTTACAGGGTACGAAGGAGGAAGAGAAGGAGGAGGAGTAGGAAGGGGAAGAGTAGGAGGAGGAAGGAGAGAGAGAATAGGAGGAAAGGAATAATATAGTGTGTTGGGAATTTTAAGAATAAATAGGAAGGAGAAATAGAAATAGAAAGGGAGGGAAATGGAACAGGTGAAAGAGAGGAGGAGGAGAGAAAGGAGGAGGAATAGGAAGAGGAAAATAGAGGAAGAAAGTAGGAGGAAAGAGGAAAGAGAAAAAGAAGAGAGAAGAAAGATATAAGTAAGCAAAAAGTAGGGAAAAGAGCAACTGATGAAAAAGAACATAAGAAAAAAAGGAGGTAAGCAAAAGAAGGAAGGAGAATAATGAAAAGAGGTAAAATAAAATAAAAAGAGGAGGTGAGATGATGAGAGGAGGAAAGGAGGAAGAAGAGAAGAGAGAAGAAGGGAAGGAAGAAGAAAAAAAAATTAGGAAAGAGGGGTTCTGGAGGGAAGCGATAAAGAGGAAGAGGAGGAGGAGGAGGAGGACCTAAGCTATTGGGGGTAAGAAGGTGCTAAACACGATTTTTCGGGGAATGGAGACGAAATCTCTCTCTCTCTCTCTCTCTCTCTCTCTCTCTCTCTCTCTCTCTCTCTCTCTCTCTCTCTCTCTCTCTCTCTCTCTCTCTCTCTCTCTCTCTCTCACAGAATCCCATGACCCGTTTCTCGCTTCCACGATCTCTTTCACTCCTCCTCCTCCTCCTTCTCCTCCTCCTCCTCCTCCTCCTCCTCCTCCTCCTCCTCTTTCCTTCCCCTTTCACTTTCGTCTTCCACTTCACGGTTTCAAGAAGAGTTCGTGGGGAGGGAAAGGGAACAGCAAAGGGAAGGAAGGAAGAAAGGAAAAAGGGAGAGAAAGGAACAGAAAGAGAGAAAGACTATGGGGAGAGGGAAAGATAGATAGATAGATAGATAGATAGATAGATAGATAAATAGATAGGGTATTGATAGACTGAGAGGAAGAGAAAGTCAGAAACAGATATAAATAAATAGATATAGATAGATAGAGATAGATAGATAGATAGAAAGTGAAAGTAATCGCTCCCACCCACTCAGAGGAAGGAATTACCTGCGAAAACACCTTTAATTAGCAAGACAAAGGAATACCTGAAACACACACGGGCAAACACAAAAACAAACACTGCCACTTAACATTCCTGATCGCCAAACACACACACACACACACACACACACACACACACACACACACACACACACACACACACAATGAACGTAAAGGAATCTGTGCTTGCATCTATACTTTCTGAACCTTATACTTCTTAAATCATATAAAAACACATAACCTTCCTTTTGATTTTGTTTTTGTTTTCTTCGTTTTTCTTCTTTTCTTTCTTCCTTTTTTTTTCTCTTTCCTTCTGTCTTTTTTTTTTTTTTGGTTATTTTGTTCATCTTTCTGTTTTGTCTGTTTTTCCCTTTCTTTTTTTTCTTATTTTCCTTCTTTCTTTCGTTCTTTATTTACTTGTTTGGCTTCCTCCTTTTTCTTTTCTTTTCTTTTGTTATTTTGTTTTCTTTCTCCTTCCCTCCTTTTTTCTTTTTTTTCTTTCTTCCTTTCCTCCTTTCATTTTTTCTTGCTTTTTTTCTTACTCCCTTTTCTTTTGGTTTCTTTTTTCTTTATTTTTTCCTTCATTTTCTTTCGTTACTTCTTCCTATCTTCCTCCCTTCCTTCCTTCCTTCCTTCTTTCCTTCCTTTCTTTCTTGCTTACTCCTTCTCCTTTCTTTAACCCATTATTCCTTTCTCTTCTTTTATTTATTGACCTATTTATTTTCTACACCCCCACCCCCACACACCCACCCACACCCCCACACCCCCACCCCCACACACCCACCCACACCCCCACACCCACACACACATACACACACACCTTCATCCCTCTCTTCAGCCCTTCAATCAACACCACCAACCTAGCCATTCTCCCGTCCCGGATTCCCCACACCACAGTTAAGACACGGGCGGCCTCTATCACCACACCCCTCGCCCTTATCTACCTGGCCACGAGTTTAAGGGCAGGTAAGACTCGCGGGACCCCTTACCTGATCTTACCTGTCCCCTTACCTGCCCTACTCTGGCCCCTTATCTGCTCTCACCTGCCCTCTTTCCTGTCCTAACCTCCCCTTACCTACCCTCCCTTGGCTCCTTACCTGCCCCCTTACCTGTCCTTACCTATCCTTACCTGCCCTAACCAGCCCTTACCTACCCTCATATGCCCCCTTACCTGCCCTTACCTCCCCTCCCTTGGCTCCCTTTCCTGCCCTCACCTGTCCTTACCTGTCCCCTTACCTCCCCTACCCTGGCCCCTTACCTGTCCTCACCTGTCCTAACCTTCCTCGGCCCAGCTAACCAAATATGTACCCTTCCCATTCTCTCATTCTCTTATTCTCCTCACGTGTGTTAGAGTTTCCTTTTAACCCTACTTGTGAAGACTTGGTAAGGGAGGAAAGGGATAGAGGGATGGAGGGATTAGGGTAGAGAAGGAGGGAGAGGAGGGAAAAAGGAGGAAGGATGGGAGGAAGAAAACAGATTAGGTGATGATTTATTCATTTATTTTGTTTTAAGATTTCTCCGTTTCTTCTTTTCCATCTCTTTTTTATTTCTCTGCGTTTTTTTTTTCTCATTTGTTTTCTTTTTTCTCTTCTATCTACCGTTTATTTTTGTCTTCTTATCTCCCTTTCTGTTGACTTTATCTCCTCCTCCTCTTCCTCCTCCTCCTCCTCCTCTGTCTCTTCTTCCTTCTCTGTTGCCTCTTCCCACTTTTCTATTCTTTATCATCCCCCCCATTCTCCCCTTCCCTGACTCCTCTTGCTTTCTATTTTACTCTCCTCTTCCTCTTATCTTCCTTTCCTCCTCTTCCTTTTCCTTTCCTTTTCCTCCTCTTTTCCTTTTCCTCCGTTGGCCCTTCTTTATCATCCTCCCCTTTCTCCCCTTTCCTTTCCTCCTCTTCCTCTCTATTTCCTCTCCTCTTCCTCTTCTCTTCGTTTTCTTCTCTTCCTCTTCCTTTCCTTTCCTCCTCTTCCTCTCCCTTCCCCCTCTTAACTGTTTCCCATTCTCCTTTCTACTGCAAACAATTCTTTTTTTTATATTCCTCTCGTCTCCCCCTCTCACATTCCTTATTTTTCTTATTTATGTTTCCCTCCTCCCTCCTTTATCCTGTCCATTTACCTTTCTCTCCTTTTTTCCCTCTTCTCCTATTCCCTTCCTTCCTCTTTCCCTTAATCTGTCTCTAACATTCCTGCTCTCTTCTCTCTCTTCTCCCGTTCGCTTCCTTCCTCTTCTCTACTCCTTCTTCCCCTGTTCCCTTTCTTCC
>NW_026110530.1:380000-382500 GCF_024679095.1 Eriocheir sinensis
GATGGTATCATCTTCGTGGCGCGGCGCTGTACTCTCTCAAGTAATTCAATTCTCTCTCTCTCTCTCTCTCTCTCTCTCTCTCTCTCTCTCTCTCTCTCTCTCTCTCTCTCTCTCTCTCTCTCTCTCTCTCTCTCTCTCTCTCTCTCTCTCTCTCTCTCTCTCTCTCTCTCTCTCTCTCTCTCTCTCTTCTCTCTTTCTCTCCCCCCTCTCCTCCTTTCTCTTTCTCCCTCCTTTATCTCCCTTTCCCTCTCATTCTTCCTTTCTTTCTCTCTTTTTCCTTTCTATTTCCCTCTTTCTTTCTCTCCGCCTCTCTCTATCTCCCTTCTTCCCCTCCCTTCTCCTCTCTCTCCTTCATTTCTCTCTTCTTCCATCCTTCCATCCCTCTTACTCTCTTCCAGTCTCCCTCCCTATGTCTCCCCCTTTCCCAATCTCTCTCTCCCTCCCTTCCCTTCCCCCTAGTTCCCCCCCGCAGGATGAAGGGCCGGTGTGTGTCCCTTCGAAGGCTGCGGGGCTCCTCCTAAGGGCAAGTTGTAATCTAGCGCCTTTATGGGCCGCGCCTGAAGGGGTCATAACACTCCGCCCACACGCAAGCACCCGCAGGCATCTCCAATCACCTCCTCCTCCTCCTCCTCCTCCTCCTCCTCCTCCTCCTCCTCCTCCTCCTCTTTTTCTTTGACTTCCTCCTTCTCCTCTTCTTCCTTCTTTGCTTCTCTTCCTTCTTATATATACCCCTCCTCTCCCTCCTGGTCTTTTTAAGTGACTTCTTCCTTCTCCTCTTTTTCTTCCTTCTTTGCTTCCTCTTACTCTTATTCAAAAATTGTAAAACTATATTATTTGCCGATGACTCCACTCTATATATAACTGGTACAGACCCAACTGCCATGGTACGTAAAGCCAATACGGAAATGGATATCTTCTATAAATGGTGTGTGAGCAATAGATTAACAGTAAATCAAAATAAAACTTAGTATTTGCTATTCACCAACAAACATACACAATCTCTACCTCCATTATTTTACAATTACAGTATAATAAAAAGAACAACCCAGCATACACTATTAGGGATCACTTTTGATGACTCACTAACATTCAAACTTCCTATATCAAATATGTGCCTTAAACTATCTAGAATAGTTGCCCTTCTCTATAAAATTAGAGATCACATGCCTCGCTATGTTTTGAAAATCATATATGATGCTCATGTCCTACCCATTCTAAGTTATTGCATACCCATTTGGTGTAATACTTACCCAACCCATCTGTTACCCCTTTTCCGATTACAAAAGAAAATAATAAGAATGATTACAAACAGCGAATTTTACGCACACTCTCTACCACTCTTTAAGGAAACAAATACTTTAACACTTTTCAATTTAAATAAACTCCATATGGGTATTTATATGTACAAAACAAAAAGTGAACATACTACGTTACTGCAACCCCACCATAACTATCACACTCGTACCAGCCACAATCTAAATGTACCTCCACACGCCCTGTCCCTATAGCAACACTCCCTGTCATACAATGGCCCCAAACTATGGAACTCAATACCCCAACACATAAAACTCCTTCCAAACCTAAATTCCTTTAAAAATCGTTTAAAAAATATATACTGTCCGTACAATAAAAGCTGCATATATCTCTTATTCAATGTCATTATGTGTTACGTATGTATATAATGCATTATGTTACTATTAATTATTATTACCACTATTATTATTATTATTATTATTATTATTATTATTATTATTATTATTATTATTATTATTATTATTATTATTATTATTATTATTATTATTATTATTATTATTGTTGTCATTCTATTATTATTATTACAACTGCTGTGTATCATCATCATCATTATAATAATGATAGGTATTATTATTATTATTATTATTATTATTATTATTATTATTATTATTATTATTATTATTATTATTATTATCATTGTTATCAGTATTATTATCATCATTATCATCATTATCATTATTATTTCATTATTATTATCATTATTGTCTTTTTACTAGTAATACTAGTATTGTTAGGTTATTATTTTGAATACTTCGTCTAATGTTACTTGGGCCAGAAATTTAGTAGACTATACATGTCCAGAAAAAAATAAAACTTAAAAATACATACCAATTGTTGCCCCAAAAGCTCTAGCTTCCTATGGGCTACTTGTACAACTAATCTATGTTATATCAACCAATGTATATGCAAATTGCAAGTATAATAAAATGTTTCAAATGTTTCAAATGTTTCTTCCTTCTTATATATACCCCTCCTCCTCGTCCTCCTCCTCCTCCTCCTCCTCTTCTTCTTCTTTGACTACCTCCTTCTCCTCTTCTTCCTTCTTTGTTTCCTCTTCCTCCTCCTCCTCCTCCTTCCTCTTCTTCTTTCTTATACTCGTTCTTTCTTCCAATTTCTTTCATTTCCTTCTTTCTTGTTTGTCTATCTGAGTTTTTTTTTTTTTTTTTTTTTGGTTTATCGCGTTTCT
>NW_026110530.1:387500-437500 GCF_024679095.1 Eriocheir sinensis
CTTCTTCTTCTTCTTCTTCTTCCTCCTCCTGCCTTCACTTTTCTTCTCCCTCCTTCCCTCTCCCTCGCCCTCCCTCCCTCTCCTCCCCCCTCCATCATACATAATATAGAGGCAATTACCATTTAATTTACGCCATAAAAGGAGAATTGATGCCCTTTTAAATTCCGGTGGTTGGCGTTCTATCTTTTACGACCTTGATTACCCAGGTGACACTCCGGTTAATTACAGGTGAGCTAATATATGACAGCAGCAAAATTACCTGTCATTAGGGCGGCAAAGGATGAACCGGTGTTGGTGTTAGTGGTGGAGGGGGGCGGGGAGGGGATGGGGGGGTGGGGGTGATAATGGTGGGGGGGAGGGGGAGAATGGAGGTTGTAGGATAATGTTGGTGTTTGTGTTGGTGGTGGTGGTGATGATTAAGGAGGAGGAGGAGGAGGAGGAGGAGGGGGAGGAGGAGGAGGAGGAGGAGGAGGAGGAGGAGAAGGAGGAGGAGAAAGAGAAGGAATAAGAGGAAGAGGAGGAATAAGAGAGCGAATTAGATGAAGAGGAGAAGAGGTAAGAGAAAGTGGAGAAGGTGGAGAGGAGAAATAAGAGGAGGTGGAGGAGAGGGAAGACAATCGATAAGAGGAAAGGAGAATTAAAAGAGAAGGAATAAGAGGAGGAGGAGGAGGAGGAGAAGGAGGAGAAGGGGTATCGATATTGTTGTTACTATTATCATCAAAATTATTATCATTACCATCATTTTCATTCATTATTCTCATCTTCATCATCATCTGCAGTAGTAGTAGTAGTAGTAGTAACAACAGTAATAATAGTAGCAAAAACAAATTCACCGTTACTATGAAAAAAAAAATCGAGCTCTACACCTAATACGTTACGATTATACTTTCCCTCACTTTGTTTTAATATTCCGTGGGCAATATCATCTACGAACAATCCTTTCACCTTTCCTTCCTCTCCCTCCCCTTCCTCCTTCCCTCCTCTCACATACCTTTCACAAGCAGCACACAAACATACCTGTCTACCTACCTATCTGTCTCTCACTAAGCACCTGTCTTGAATTACCTCGTGGACTCGTCACGCCAAAAAAAAAAAAAAAAGATAAGGATGAAAGAAAAGGAACGAAAAAAAACATGAAAAGAACGAAAAAATATATGAAAAAGAAAACCAAAAAATAAAAAGGAAAATTAAAAAAAAAAAGAAAAGTCGTGAAGCAAAAATAAAAAAAAAGAAAGATAAACGACGAAGAATAAAGAACGAAAAAACAAATAAAAAGAACCTCGTGGACTCGTGAAGCAAAAAAAAAAAAAAAAAAGATAAAGATACAGAAAAAAATGAAGTGACCGAAAAAAAAAATTAAGGTGCAAAATACAACTCTTGCGACACATTCCTTTAAATTAACTGAAGGGAACGTCATTTGATAAGGTGGCCATGTATATTTACTTTCTCCCTCGCCTGTCAGAATGGAGTTAATCTTTCGAGGCTTTCCGCAATTTCCATTCAAGAGAAGACCGTGCAAATATGACCTCCTGAACCTCGTGATTGCCTCCTATAGATTGGAATTCACACGGCCCTCAGTCTCATTTTTTTTCTCTCTCTCTCTCTCTCTCTCTCTCTCTCTCTCTCTCTCTCTCTCTCTCTCTCTCTCTCTCTCTCTCTCTCTCTCTCTCTCTCTCTCTCTCTCTCTCTCTCTCTTGGTTCAATATTTCCTACGTATCTTTTTTTCCCTCCCTTTCTCTCTCTCTTTCTGTCTATCTTTATCTATCTTGGCGTACTTTTCACACGCCTCTCTTTTATTCTCTCCCTTTCTCTCTCTCCTTCTTTCCCTCTACCTCCCTATCTATCTATCTATCTGTCTATCTTTTATCCATATCAGCGTACTTTCAACATTTTCTCTTTGCCTTTCTCTCTTTCCCTCTCCCTCTCTCTCTATCTCTCTATCTATCTCTCTATCTATCTCAGTGTAATCTTTCTCCCAGGACTCGAGATTAAAGCAGGAACGAGAAATATGTTTGATAGTGATGCAAAACGAACACGTATATTAATTCTTCACTGCAATATCTCCTCCTCCGTGCCTTTTTTTTCCTTCTTGTGTGTGTGTGTGTGTGTGTGTGTGTGTGTGTGTGGGTGGGTGGGTGTGTGTGTGTGATAAGTTTTCTTCCTCTGTTTTTTTATGATTTTCTGTCTTCTTTTTTTCCTTCGTGTTTTCTTTTTCTCTTTTCTTTGTCTAAACTTTCCTCGAATTCCTTTTATCATTATTATAGAGCTTCATTTTTTTAATTCTTTCTTGTTCTTAATTTATTTCCCCTCTTAATCCTCTTCCTTATACCTTTTTCCCTTATATTACGATCTACACTACATTTTTTCTTATATTCTCTCTCTCTCTCTCTCTCTCTCTCTCTCTCTCTCTCTCTCTCTCTCTCTCTCTCTCTCTCTCTCTCTCTCTCTCTCTCTCTCTCTCTCTCTCTCTCTCTCTGTCCTTTCCTTCCCTTCTCGACATTTTTTCTTCCTCTCCCTTCACTCCTTTCTCTTCTTCCCCCTTTCACTCCCACTCTACTCTTTCCCTCTTCCTTCTCTACTTCCCTTCCCTTTCCACTATTCTTCCTTCCTTCTCTTTACTCCTTTCTTATCTACTCTCTTCTTATCCCTTTTTACTCTCATTCCTATCTTCAATTTCTTCCCTCTTTCCTTCGTCCTTTTTCTTAAGTCTCCGTTTTTTACCTTTGTGGTGATTCTATAGTTTAAGTTGTCTGTATTTGTTGGGGTTTTAGTGCCTGTTCGTTTTAGTGTTTCATATGTATCGTTCGGGATAGGTGATTCGTATGGAATATTAATCGTATTATATGGTTTCGAAACTAACGTATCTAGTTTCTTCGTCGATGAAGCCAGTGCACTCGGGCCGCAGGTACTGTACGCACCAAGGGTTTTCTTGCCGAGTAAAGCCTAGAGAAAGGGGCATTTGAGGTGGTTTACTTATTCCCTCACGACAATTTACTCGGCAAGAATCCATGAAGCAAGCTGGAGATGGAGAGACTACTGAAACCTGAACGCTTCGAGGGTGCACAAGACACTACGCCTGCTCAGTGGAACCACTGGCTCTGCACCTTCAATAACTTCTTTCAGTCTATATCTCCTGCGCCTGACAAGTTGAAGCTGCTCGTCAACTACATCTCTCCAGAAGCATACACCCACATCACCGACTGCCCATCATACGAGGAGGCCATCAAAGCTTTGAAAACTGTGTACGTGATACGAGGAGACCATTAAAGCTTTGAAAACTGTGTACGTGATACGAGGAGACCATTAAAGCTTTGAAAACTGTGTACGTGATACGAGGAGGCCATCAAAGCTTTGAAAACTGTGTACGTGATACGAGGAGACCATCAAAGCTTTGAAAACTGTGTACGTGATACGAGGAGACCATCAAAGCTTTGAAAACTGTGTACGTGATACGAGGAGACCATCAAAGCTTTGAAAACTGTGTACGTGATACGAGGAGACCATCAAAGCTTTGAAAACTGTGTACGTGATACGAGGAGACCATCAAAGCTTTGAAAACTGTGTACGTGATACGAGGAGGCCATCAAAGCTTTGAAAACTGTGTACGTGAAGCCCAAGAATATCATCTTCGCCCGGCATCAATTGGCTACTCGCAGGCAGCAACTGGCCGAGTCCATCGACACCTTCCTCTTGTCTCTGAAGCAGCTACTGAAGCCTTACAGATGTCTCTCTTTAGCGATTCGAAACCATATAATACGATTCATATTACATACGAATCACCTATCCCGAACGATACATATGAAACACTAAAACGAACAGGCACTAAAACCCCAACAAATACAGACAACTTAAACTATAGAATCACCACATTCTCCCCCTCTTACAAATGATTACGTACATATCACACGCCTAGTCTATCCGGACCTTTCCTGAGTGTAGGTGTCGGCAGTCACGTCTTTGCAGTCACAGTCTTTAGACAGCTGCCTGCCATTCCTTATTTGTCATCCATTTTCCCCTTCCACTTTTTTATCATTCTCACTTCCATCTCCTTTTTCTTCCCTCTTCCATTCGTCCTTTTCCTTTACTCTCCCTTCTTTTCATTCTCTTCTACCATCTTCCACCTTTTCACTTTCCCTTCTATCTTCCCTTCCGTCCCTTCTTCTCTTCATCGCATTCTTTTAGTCTTCTTTATTCACCTTCCTTTCTTCCTCTCCTTACTCCTCATCTATCGTCTCCTTCCTCATCTTCTCCTTCTCTCTCTCCCCTGTCTTCACTTCCCTCCCCTCTTCCTTTCACCCCATTCCTTTAGTCTCCTTTCACTCTCCCTCCCCACGCACCAGCACACCTTTAACACGGCCTACAGGTAAGAGCAGCCCCCGCCCAGGTGAACAAGGATGTACCAGGTAGATAAAAGGTGGGCAGGTGAGGTGTTTCCAGGAGGGAAAGTGAACGGAAAGTTTTATTTAAAGGTACAGTTTGTTTGTTTGTGTGTTTGTTTGTGTGTGTGTTTGTTTGTTTGTGAGTATGTGTGTGTTTGTGTGTTTGTTTGTGCGTTTGTTTTAAGTACTGTATGTATGTTTGTTTCATGTAGTTTTTGTGTTTGTTTATGTGTGTGTTTGTGTGTGATATGATAAGTTTAAATGATTATAATTATCTATGTTATTCTGTTCAAGTTCAAGTAATTCCTATCCTAATTAACTTTAACTAATATACTCTTCATTATTTGTCTTTTGTATAACTTGATTTTGTTACGTTATTCACATTTCTCTATTACATTATTCACATTTCTCTATTATAATTATTCATATTATTGATTTTTATTATTCATTTTTCATATTATTTGTACGAGAGTACTGTACAAATCACATAACTATCTCCCCCCTCTCTCTCTCTCTCTCTCTCTCTCTCTCTCTCTCTCTCTCTCTCTCTCTCTCTCTCTCTCTCTAATTAGTTATCCCCTTCACTGAGTCTAACCAACCCCGGATCAGTGTGGACCGTCTAATATATTCCTGTAATTAGTGTGTGTGTGTGTGTGTGTGTGTGTGTGTGTGTGTGTGTGTACGTGTGTGTGTGTGTGTGTGTCGAAATTGGCTTCAAAATATATATGAAAACTCTTACTATTGAGACACACACACACACACACGACAGACTGAACCTCAAGACCTCTGCAACGGATAGTAAAAGGATTCAATTTCGACCTTATTGAAGACACATGTAAGGTCGTTTTTCCGAAGCATCAATAGCCACACGAGAGAATAATATTTTTCCTTCCTTTTCTTTACCCTTTTACAATCTTTTCTCTGTCTTCCGTCATTTTGGAATGTTTTTTTTTTGGAGCCTTTATTTCCTCTTTCCTGATTTAATTTCCTTACTTTTTTAATCAGTTCTTTCTTTTTGTTACCCTTTTTTTGGTCTTATTCTTTTTTTTACTCCATATTCGTATTTCCATTAATTTTTTTTTACTTTATTTTTTTTCTTCTTCTTCTTCTTCCTATTCATGTTTTTGTTCTCCATCTTCTTTTTCTTCTCCTATTTGTTTTCACCTTCCTTATTTTCTTTACTTCTCTCTTTTCTCTCCTTCTTTATTATCTTCTCTACCTCGTATTCTAATTCTTATACCTTTTCTTTCAACTAATACTCACTTTTTTACCTTCCTTATATTTTTTCTTCACTCAGTCTTCTCCTTTTCCTTATTGCTTTTCTTCTTCGTAATCCAAGTATCAGATCTTTTCTTTCAATTAATATTCTTCATCTCTCTGTTTCCCCCTTTTTAGCTTTCCTTCCTTCATATAACCTTTCATTTTAATTGTATACTTTTCTTTCATTCCTTTTATTTAGTTTTCTTGAACAACTTCTTACTTACAAACACAAAATATTTCACCGAGCAAACTTTCTAATTAGTTTTCACCTCCTCCCGCATATCATATTTTCCCCCCACACCTGTACACCTTTCCTTTCATCTGTTTACCTTGAGTCTACTTTGGCAGCCGCGGGAAACTTCTTGTGAGGAAAACCGAGTCAGAAAATTAAACTCTTTCAGGTAGCAATAGCCGTTGAGGAGGAGGAGGAGGAGGAGGAAGAGGAGATGGAGGAAGAAAACAACAAGAGGAACAAGAACACGAATGAGAAAAAGATAAAGAACATAAATAAGAAAAAAAAATCAAGAAAAAAACAAGAAAAAGAAAACAAAGAAGAGGAAAACAAAGAGAAGACGACAAAAAGAACAAGAAAAAAAGAGATCGAGTCCACAACCACTAACAACAACAACAACCAACAACAGCAACAACAACAACAGCAACAACAACAACAACACTATAATCCTACAAAAAACGATGACAAATAATACTTATTACCCAAGTGTGTGTGTGTGTGTGTGTGTGTGTGTGTGTGTGTGTGTGTGTGTTAATTGGTAATCAGGCCAGGTAGTGAAGAAGCTCTCAAAGGTATGAGTCTGACACCTGCATTTGATTCTGTCTGTCTGTCTGTCTGTGTCTGTCACTTGGTCAAACACTCACTTTCATTGTAGTTTTTTTTTTCTTTACAACGTGTGTGTGTGTGTGTGTGTGTGTGTGTGTGTGTGTGTGTGTGTGTGTGTGTGTGTGTGTGTGTGTGTGTGTGTGTGTGTGTGTGTGTGTGTGTGTGTGTGTGTGTGTGATTCCCTTTCCTTTCTTTTTTTACTGTATGTTTTTCCTCTTCTTTCTCCCTTTTTTTTTTTTCCAAACTTACTTTTTATTAGTTTATCTTTCTGGCTGCTCGTTCGTCTGTAAGTATATCTGACTGAGCAATCGTCATTCAGTTCATCCAGTCCTCTCTCTCTCTCTCTCTCTCTCTCTCTCTCTCTCTCTCTCTCTCTCTCTCTCTCTCTCTCTCTCTCTCTCTCTCTGTTACGGATTGCTCTGAAAACTCTACGGAGGTGGCATGTCAGATTTCACTACCTGGGTGCATTGATCTCTCTCTCTCTCTCTCTCTCTCTCTCTCTCTCTCTCTCTCTCTCTCTGTAGTTTAGTTTACTACATCTGAAAATTGGTTGCAATCCTTTCTCATCCCCCGAGTCAGTAACCCGAGAGAGAGAGAGAGAGAAAAGAAGAGAAAGGACATAGGAAAGCGAGGACAGAGTAAAGGAAAATGAGGATATGATATAGGAAATAAAAATAAGGGGCCTAGTAAGTGGAGGAAAAAAAATAAAGAAAAATATAAATGCAAGAAGCGAGAGGAGGACTTAAGAAGGATGATGAAGACCGAGGAACACAGAGAAGAAGGATTATTGCACTTTCAGGAGGCATTCGTGTGCATGAGGAAACAAACAAATGCTGAGTCGACACGAAAAAGAGAAGTGAAAAGAAAATAACTCTCTCTCTCTCTCTCTCTCTCTCTCTCTCTCTCTCTCTCTCTCTCTCTCTCTCTCTCTCTCTCTCTCTCTCTCTCTCTCTCTCTCTCTCTCTCTTCCTTGGGATTATATTCATCTCTAGTTTGCCGAGCTTACTTTGTCAGATAGGTAACAATTAGAGGAAGTAGTTGGCTTGTGTAATCACGATAACACACACACACACACACACACACACACACACACACACACACACACACACACACACACACACACACACACACACACACACACACACATACACACATGCAAACAGACACACCGACACACCTGTTTGTTTTAATTGTATTCTTACAAATTAATGCAAATTTTATACATTAGCTCACGTGTGTGCTGTAATGGGACACACAGGTAACGCTTGGTTCATTATGCACACTGATATTTTACACACACACACACACACACACACACACACACACACACACACACACACACACACACACACACATTGAGTCATTACTACTCCTTTCCTGTCTGTCTTTTTTTTTCTTTCCTTGTCGGTATGTCTGCTAATGTCTTTTCTTTGTTTTTGTTTTCGTTTTTGTCTTTCTATTCGTCTGTTTGTCATTGTTGGGGACTTTATATTTATTTGTTTGTATGTAAAGTTTTCCATTCAATTCCATAGCTCCAATTAGCTATATTTTGCTATTCAGTTTTACTATTTTTCAATTTTACAGTTTTACAAAGTTACTGGTTACTATACACTACTATCAAATGTACTACTATTCCAATTTTCACATCTCTGTTCTGCAAGAAATAAGAGGTAAACAATCTTTTCTTCTAAGCTGAAGGTTATTTTCAAAAAGTATCGGATTTATTAGAATGAGATATTATGGTGATCTGCCTCTCAGCCCTTTCAGAGAACCTCTACTCAAAAAGAATATGAAAAGTCACTTATTTCTCGCACACATATTCTCTCTCTCTCTCTCTCTCTCTCTCTCTCTCTCTCTCTCTCTCTCTCTCTCTCTCTCTCTCTCTCTCTCTCTCTCTCTCTCTCTCTCTCTCTCTCTCTCTCTCTCTCTCTCTCTCTCTCTCTCTCTCTCTCTCTCTCTCTCTCCATCACTCCGGCTTATTATGCATTTTGCGCAATGATTAAAGTCAAACACCTTTCGGCATATTCACCGAGCTCCGTTTTCAATTCCTTATTAGTGAGAGCGAAAGGGAGACGAAAAAAAATAATTTAAATCTTCACTGAGGCCGCTGAGGAGGAGGAGGAGGAGGAGGAGGAGGAGGAGGAGCAGTAAGTAGGAAGGAGGATGGATGGGAAGGGAATGAGGCTTGTGGTTTTAATCTCCCCCGGGTGCTATCTTTCTTTATCTCTCTCTCTTTCCTATCTCACTTTTTTCCCTCCCTCTCCCTCGTTTTCTTCCTCCACTCGCATTTATTTCCTTGAAGTGTTCCTCCGGGCATCAGTTTCCTCCGCTCCTGTTTCATGCTTTTTTTTTTTCTCTCTCTCTCTCCTTCGGTTTTTCTTTTTGTCTTCGTTTTTTGTTGTTGTTTCTTCTGAGTTATTGAGGCTTGAGATATTGCTTCGTGTCTGTGCATTATATATTTCTTTTCATTTTCTCATCAGTTTTTTTATATTTATTTTACTTTTATTTTTTGTTATCTTGCTTAATATCTTCTTTATTTTCTTCATTTTTCTCTTTCTTCTGAGTTGCTGAGGCCTGTGATATTGCCTTTGTGTTTGTGCATTATAAATTTTTTGTTTCATTTTCTTATCACTGGTTCTGTTATCTTATTATTTTTTTGTTATCTTGTTTATTTTGCTTAGTTTGTTGTGTTATATTCCGTTTTTCATTCCTGTTATTGCTTTTCTTTTGTTATATGTGTTATTTTGTTTATTGTGATTAGTTTGTTCAAGATATTCCGTTTCTCATTCCTGTTCTTGGTTATCTTTTCTTATTTTTGTTATCTTGTTTATTTGCTTAGTTTCTTATGTGATGTTTCGTTTCCCATTGCCGGTGTTACTTTTCCTGGTATTTTCTTCCATTTTTTCTCTTATTCTCTACCTCTCTTTCTTTCTTTCTTTCTTAGTATTTCCATTTTCTTTGTTTCATTCTTCTATCTTTCTTTCTTTCCTTCCTTCTTCCTTTCTTTCTTTCCTTCTTTCTTCGTATATCTTGTTTTTCTTCTTTGCTTTTTCCTTTTCTTTTTTTCCTTTCTTTTCTTTCTTTACTTTCCTTCAAATATCTTTCTCTTAACTTATATCTCCGTGTATAATTCGGCTTTGGAAATGAGAGACGGGAAAATAAGGGAAATGAAAAGGATAGGAGTGGAAAGTATTACGGAGGGAATTGACAAGGAATTGAAAGTCGAGATGAAAAGGAGGTTATAAATAGACAATAGAGACCACCTGTTGAAAGAAATAGACAGATGGAGAGACAAGAGTACGCTGAAGAGATGAGGAGATACACATTCAAAGAGCTTCGAGGTAATTTGCTAGAAGAAGAAAACCGGGAGGAAGAAAGAAAATACCGTGAGAAGGAATTATATAAGATTATTCAAAAAGTTTAGTCATAACGTATTGAAGGAAGGAGACAGGAGGAAAAAACATATTGAAAGAGCCTCGAGATAAATTGTTTGAGGAAGAAAGAGAATATGATGAAGAGAAGAAATAAGATAAGCTGCCTATTCAAGAACCTTAGTCGTAACGTATTGAAGAAAGAAGACCGAGGGAGACAAACAGAGAATACGGTAAGGAGGAAAACATACAAGGAACATAGTCAAGGAGTTTAGAGAAAGACCTGAAGATTATCTGGTAAAAAGAAAGATTGTAATAGACTGAGGAAGAGAGAAACAGAAAACACGATACAAAGATGCAATTCAGGAGAAGATGCAAAGAATGGGAGGAACAGAAACAAAAACAGAAACGTATTGAAAAGTGTTTTAAAGATTACATGATGAAAGAAAAAGAAGAATAGGGAGATATAGAGCAAGTTAGAGAGAGATATACTTAAGGCGGATATGTAAAGAATGAGATCAGAAACAAGAATACATGATGAAAGAAAAAGCAGAATAGATAGATAGAGAGCAAGTTAAAGAGATATTTCAGACGGCGTTGCAAAAGATGAAAGAAAAAGAAACAACTGGAAGAACGTATTGAAAGGGTTTGGGGAATATTTGACGAAAGAAAAGGAAAGAGAGACAGAGAGCAAGCTAGAAAGATATACAAATAATGAGTTACAAAGAATAAGAGGAAGAGAGAGAGATGCAATAGACAAAAGTAACTGAAAACTCGCTGGACAATACCGTAGAGTTTTTGAGGGTCTTAGAATGAAATATATATCTAATGGGTTGATGCTATTACTATTGTTGCTTGTTATGCAGTCTTCTTTCGGTGCTAATTGGATTAACATTTTCATGGCCCTGTTTCGTTTAGTTTGCTCTTGTTTCAGTTGCCTCTTAAGGGCTGTCTCGTTTCACTTGTTCACTTAGAAGTTTATTAATGGTGGCTTGAGTATTGTTTCTTCTTGTTGTTTTCGTTTTCCTTCTCCATTTTCTCATTTCTTCTTTTCCTTTTCTTCTTTTGCGTCTTTTTCTTTTTTTTTCATTTTCGATTTTCGGTTTAATTTTTCCTTTTGCTTTTTTTCATTTTCTTTAATATTCATGTTCTTGTTTTCCTTTTTCTCTAATTCTTTATCATTACCTTTTCTTCTTCATTTTCTCATTTTTTCTTTTCCTTTCCTCTTTTGCCTCATTTTCTTCATTTTCTATTTCGGTTCAATTTTTCCTTTTGCTTTTTTCATTTTTTAATATTCATCTTGTTTTCCTTTTTCTCTTATTCTTGATCATTACCTTTCCTTCTCCTTCTGCTTCTTCTTTTTCTTCTTCTTCTTCTTCTTCCTCTTCTTTTACCTTTTCTTTCTCCTCCTCCTCCTTTCTCCCACTCTGCATCTTTTTTTCTCTCCGACTTCATTTCCTTCTCTTTATTTTCAATTTTTATCCGCATCTTTTCCTTTTAAACCTAATTGTGCTTTCGTGTTCCCTATTTACTCCACGCTCCATTTTTTCTTAATTTTCCTCTTCGTTGAATTAGTGTAACGCTTTGGTGATTTTTTTTTCATTCATTTTTTTTTTTTTTGTCTTATTCATGTGGTAAGAATATTAGGGTTTTGTTCCTTCTTTCTTTTTTTCTTTTTTTTTCTCTATCAGTTTGTCTCGTTCTGTTCTCTCTTCCTTAGTATTTTGTCTTCCCTCCTTTCTTTCTGAGTATTTTTCTTTCTTTCTTTCCTGGTATTATCTTCCTTTTTTCTCATATTCTCTATCTTTCTTTCTTTCTTTCTTTCTTAGTGCTTTTCCCTTCTTTCTTCCTTAGTATTTCCATTTTTCTATCTTTCATTCACATTTCTTTCTTTCCTTTCTTTCTTTCCTTCTTTCTTCGTATGTCTAGTTTTTCTTCTGCTTTTTCCTTTTATCTTCTTTTAATTTATTTCTTTTTCATTTTTTTCACATCTCTTTCTCTTCTCATTCTCTCTCTCTCTCTCTCTCTCTCTCTCTCTCTCTCTCTCTCTCTCTCTCTCTCTCTCTCTCTCTCTCTCTCTCTCTCTCTCTCTCTCTCTCTCTCTCTCTCTCTCTCTCTCTCTCTCTCTCTCACCTCATTTCCTTGGCGGCCATTTCCAGGTAATACTCGGCTTTCCTTCCACTTTCCTCGCCTCGCTTTAAGCTTTTCCTAACTGCCTGTTTTTCCTGTGTGTATGTATGTATGTGTGTATGTATGTATGTATGTATGTATGTATGTATGTATTTTCTTATCTTCCCTTCCCTTCCCTTCCCTTCCCTTCCCTTCCCTTCCCTTCCCTTCTCTTCTCTTCTCTTCTCTTCCCTTCCCTTCCCTTCTCTTCTCTTCTCTTCTCTTCTCTTCTCTTCTCTTCCCTTCTCTTCTCTTCCCTTCTCTTCTCTTCCCTGCTCTTCTCTTCTCTTCTCTTCTCTATGTATATATGAATGTAAGTACGTATGCATGTGTGTGTGTTTGTGTTTGTGTGTGTGTGTGTGTGTGTGTGTGTGTGTGTGTGTGTGTGTGTGTGTGTGTGTGTGTGTGTGTGTGTGTGTGTGTGTGTGTGTGTGTGTCAGAAAACAACCTCACCCTCACCACCAAAACTTCCAACACAAACACACACACAAAAAAAAACACAGAAAATGACAAACTTCCAAAATACAAAAACACACAAATAAACGCAATAAAAAACAATAAACATAACAAACAAACTAACTTCGAAACGGCAAAAAAAATACCCTAATCATAAAGGCAAATACCTGGATAGTGAGAGACGAATACTAATTAGAGCCAGGTGTGACAGGTAAGTGACAGGTGTTTATGAATGCTTGATTAGAGAGAGCACAGGTGACATAGATAGATAGATAGATAGATAGATAGATAGATAGATAGATAGATAAACGAAGAAATAAAGGAAAGGACACGTAAAGGAGAGGTAAAAGAAAGAAAGAAAGAAAGTAGGAAAGAAAAAAAAGGAGGGAAATAATAGGAGAAATAAATCAATCAATAAAGAAAGAAGGAAAGAAAGAAAATATCATACAAAGAAAAAAGAAAGAAAACAGAAATGAATAAATAATAAAAAAAGATTGATAGATAGACAGATAGATTGATAGATAGATAAAAGTGGATGACTGTTTTTATTTTACCGGAAACATATAACACACACACACACACACACACACACACACACACGACAATACCATCACTCTCGCCCTTCCTATCACAACGCGGACAGACAAACAACAACACAGCGAGGGAAAAACAATCATACGACCATTTCTGCGCACAACAACAAACACAAACAAACAAACAACAAAAAAGAAACACAATTGAAGAGTCAGAGTGTTACCGGACGTATGGATGGAAGGGAAGAGAGAAAAAGGGAGATGAAGGGAAGGGGAGGAACAGGAAAGAATATGGAAGGAGGAAGAGAAAAGGGTGGTGGAAGAGGGGAAGGTAAGGGGAGGAAATAGAATATGGAAAAGGGAAGAGAGAAGAAAGAGATCAATGGAAGAGAAAAGGAGGATGAGATGAAGGGGAAGGGAGGAAGAGGAAGGATAGGGAAAGAGGAAGAGAAGAAAGAATTAAAGGGAAGAGAGAAAGGGAGGATGAGCGGAAGGGAAGGAAAAGGAAAAGGAAGAAATGGAAAAGAAGGGAGGTAAGAAAGAGATGAAGGAGAGGGAAGGAAAAGGAAAAATATAGAAAAAAAAGGAGAGAGATGATAAAAGGGAATAGAGAAGAGGGAAGAAAGAGAGATGAAGGGAAGGGGAGAGAAAGGAAGGGAAGAATATGGAATGGGATAAGAGGGAAGAAAGATATGAAGGGAACGGGGAAGACAAGATGGAATAGAAGAGATGAAGGAAACGGGGAGGACGGAAGACCGGAAAAAATTAAGAGAAAGAGGAGGAAGAAGAAAGAGAAGAAAGGAAAGAGTAAGAAAGAAGAGAGGAAAGCAAGAGATGAAGGGAAGGGGGAAAAAGAAAAGGGGAAGAAAGAGATAAAGAAAAGAAGAAAAAGATAAGAAAGGGATGGAAGGAAAAGGATGAAGAGGAAAAGGAAACGAAAAGGTAAAAAATAAGAAGGAAAAAAGGGCAATGAAGATGGAAGAATGATAGATAGATAGACAGATAGATAGATAGATAGGTAGATAGACAGATAGGTAGAGAGAAAGAGAGAAAAGGATGGTGTTAAGGATTATAGAGAAAAGGGGATTAGGAAAGGGGAGATATTTTTTGGAAAGCCTAAAAAAAGAAAAAAATAGGCGTCGAGGTCTGATGCTGAAGGCTGTTGTTTTTGTTGTTGTTGTTGTTGTTGTTGTTGTTGTTGATGATGATGATGATGATGATGATGATGATGATGATGATGTTGTTGTTGTTGTTGTTGTTGTTGTTGTTGTTGTTGTTGTTGTTGTTGTTGTTGATGATGATGATGATGATGATGATGTTGTTGTTGTTCTTGTGTTCGTGTTTGTTAATATTCATTCCCAAAAATTTAAATGGACAAATAAAACGGAAAAAAACGCGAGAAAGAACTATATTACTAATGAAACAATTTTGCGAGCCGGCCATCTGAGAAATAAAGCAACAATAAAGGTAAAATCTGAGAAATAAAATAAGAAAAACAGTAAAGCCGTTCCCTTCCTTAGCCGTGAATAAAGATATACAACAAAAACAACAACAAAAAGGAAACTAAGAAACAAAGATATTACGAGGAAGAGCAACACACACACACACACACACACACACACACACACACACACACACACACACACACACACACACACGTAGACGAAGCACACATCGGACTGAAAAAAAGAGGCAAAAAGGCGCCACCAACCATTTCCTTAGAAGAAGAATGGAACAAAAGTCTTGAAAAGCGTCAATGCCGTGAAAAGGAACAAAGGAGAAAAGGGGAAGACGTATAAAGAAGGAGGAGGAGGAGGAGGAGGTAATAAACGTGGTAATTAGAAAGGCGTGATAAAGGAGATGGAAATAGGACTAACTCGTGAGGGTACTTTTCAAATGACCTCACAAAGCACCTCCTTAATGTCCCTTTCCCTTGAGACGGCGTACACACACACACACACACACACACACACACACACACACACACACACACACACACACACACACACACACACACACACACACACACACACACACACACACACGTCCCTTGGGTATCTTTAACAACATACAAAGAACCATATATACACCCTACCTTACTTCCGTGTGTGTGTGTGTGTGTGTGTGTGTGAGTGTGTGTGTGTGTGTGTGTGTGTGTGTGTTATCAGGTGTCCCCAGGTAGTCATTCATAACACGCAACACCTGGTCAAACTCAACCTCACCTGCCTCTTACCTGTGCTACAAGCCATGACAGAAAATGTAGTAGTAGTAGAAGTAGTAGTAGTAGTAGTAGTAGTAGTAGTAGTAGTAGTAGTAGTAGTAGTAGTAGAGGAAGAAATCGTTGTAGCAGTAATAATAATAGCATACAAACAGTCTCTCTATAAATCCTAATTAGACCTACAATGCAAGCCTATACAAAGCCTTGGCTCACAAAACGAGGAACGTGCAAGGATGAAAAGGAACTTATATAAAGGAGTTTCCCATAATGATTTTTTTTTCCTTTCTGTGGAGTAAACAATCTATAATCCTCTTTTCTGTCTCTCATCCTATTTGGCATGTCCTTAGTCTTCCCAATTATTTTATCTTGCTTCCTTATCCTCCTCTTTCCTCTCCCTTTCCCTTTCCTCCTTTTTCTCTTTTTTTCTTGTCTTCCTTTTCTTCTCTTTCCTTTCCCTTTTTTTCCTCTATTTCCTCTTTTTCACTCTTCTCACTTTTCTCTTTTTTCCTCTCCCCTTTTCTCTTTCCTCTTTTCTTGTCTCTTTTCTCCTCTTTCCTATCCCATTTTCTCATTCCAATATCAACTTTTACTTTACATATATTTCTCTCTTTCATATCTACTTACTTCTTATTCATTCTCGTCCTCTATGTAATAAGAAAAATATATATACAAAAATGTCATTCCTATACATATACTTTTCTTTCTTTCTTTCTTCTCTTTCCTTCCCTCATCCCATCATTTATTCCTTCCCTCTACTTCTTCCCTTATTTATACTCTCTCCACTTTTATCAGTATGTCCAATATCTCTCTCTTCTCCTTTTCCCCTTCTTCCTTCCCCTCTTTTTCTTCCCCTCTCTCTCTACCTTCCCTCTCTCCTCTTCCCCTCTCTTCAATATTTCTCCTTCCCTCTCCCATTCCCCTCTCCCCTCTTCCCTTCCCTTTTCTTTCCTTCCCCTCTTCTCTTCCCTCTTCCCTTCCCCTCGTCCCCCTTCTCCCTCCTCCCTCTCTCCGTCCCTCTCCCATTCCCCTCTCTCCCCTCTTCCCTTCCCCTCTCTCTCCTTCCCGTCTTCCCTTCCTTCTCCCTTCCCCCTCCTCCCTTCCTCTATCCCTTTCTCCTTCCCTTCTTCCCCCTTTCTGATCCCATTATTCAGATCTCCTTTGCATCTTCTTCCTCCCTTTTATATTCCCTCTCTCCCTTATTTATGCCACGACTATCTCCATCCCTTTTATCCTCTCCCTATTTACCTCCCATTACCCTTCACCCTTTACGTCCCTTCCCTGTATAAACCTCCTTTGGGTCATAACACAGAGCTAGGTCAAGGCCTCACACGCACACGCACACATACATGACCCTTCGTGACCCTTCTGGACATTCCTCGGGGTCACGCCACCTCGCCTGACCTTACGAAACACACATTCCACACGTCACACACACACACACACCTGCCACACCTTTGATTAGCGCACAGGTAAATCCGGGACACCTGAGGACTTCTACGCCACCATATAGAAAGGCGGGTCAAAGGAATCTCGGTATTAAAAACGTGAGAGATCTTAGGAATAAAATAATCTTCAAAGGGTCCGGGTTACGTGTCTCTCACCTTTAATTAGCACGCAGGTAGATCTGAGACACCTGAGACCTTATAAGTGGAGATATATAAAGCCGAAGAAAAAAATTGTATATTAAAACTGAAAATAAAAGGTGAATTTAGCGTTGTTTTATACATTCACAATACAACACACACACACACACACACACACACACACACACACACACACACACACGCACAGATTGACCGCCCATGCCTTTCTGAGCGTCTTGACACACCAAAGGCCCCGCAAGAATCTACGACCTCTTCAATCCCACACACTGCACGTAAGAGACGACCGAATCCCTTTCAGGCCCAGGAAACGGCGTTGGATCCTCCTCTAAAGGGGATTACAGACTCTGGGGCGTAATGAAGCGATGGGGTGTGGGGGGGAGGTGTGGGGGGAAGGGGAATTATGTGTGTGGGAGGGGGAGGTGGGAAGGAAGGGACTGTGTGTGTGTGTGTGTGTGTGTGTGTGTGTGTGTGTGTGTGTGTGTGTGTGTGTGTGTGTGTGTGTGTGTGTGTGTGTTTCAAACACACACACACACACACACACACACACACAATAACACCGTAGGCGATGAATGAGAGAGAGAGAGAGAGAGAGAGAGAGATAAATGTCCGTCTATCTGCCTGCCTGAACTCTCTCTCTCTCTCTCTCTCTCTCTCTCTCTCTCTCTAATTAAAGAAAGTCGCACTATGAATTCAGACCACAACAATGAACTCTCTAAATGTTTGTCCAGTTAATTAGACAGATTGAAACATGAGCAGCGAACTCTGGCTATTGTAATGAGAGAGAGAGAGAGAGAGAGAGAGAGAGGGGGATATGCCTTTATCCTTCCTGGTCACCTGTTCTTACCTGTATTATGAGGAGACACGTGAAGTGGACCGAGGACAGGTGAAGAGGATGAGGAAGAGGAGGAGGAGGAAGGAAGGGGAAGAAGAGGCTTGGGCGAAGGAGGAAGTGATTAAATACGAGAGGAAGAAGTGAAAGATAAGGAGGAGGAGGAGAAGAAAAAAAAAATAGGAAGAGGTGAAAAAGACGAGGATAAGGAGGAGGGGGAGGAGGAGGAGAAAGAAGAGGATAAGGAGGAGGAGGAGGAGGAGGTGGAAGAAGAGGCCAAGAAAGCGGATAAAGGGACAAAGAAAAAGAGGAAGAGGAAAATAAAGAAAAGAAGAAAAGAACAAAATATCAACGGCTTTCTACTCTCTCTCTCTCTCTCTCTCTCTCTCTCTCTCTCTCTCTCTCTCTCTCTCTCTCTCTCTCTCTCTCTCTCTCTCTCTCTCTCTCAGTGTTAAACAGATGGAGGGAGAGCGAAAGAGAGACGGGAGAAAAGAGAGTAGGAACGAAAGGGAGGAAAGGAGAGAGGGAGGGAGGGAACGAATAAGGGAGAGACAGAAGAGAGAGATAAAAGGAAGGAGAGTGGAAGAGAGGAAGAAGTGGAAGAATTTGAAGGAGAGCAGAGGACGGAGGGAAAAGAGAGAGGGTTAATTGAGTCTCTCTCTCTCTCTCTCTCTCTCTCTCTCTCTGATGGATGGAGTTTGGGTTCACTTCCAGTCGAGAGAGAGAGAGAGAGAGAAAAGAAAGAAAGAAGGAAAGAAAGAAAGAAGGAAAGAAAGAAAGAAGGACACTACTACTTCTACTACCACTACTACTATTACTACTACTACCACTACTACTACTACTACCACTACTACAACTACTACCACTACTACTTCTACCACTACTAATACTCGCCAATATTCAAAACACAATTATTTTTTTCGTAACCAATTAACAGTTTTAGAGAGAGGCTTCAACGGTGGTTCAGTTGCTCTTAAATCACGTAACAGGTGGTAAATAACCTTAATTAATCGTGCACAGGTGAGCCAGGTGAACGTGTTGAGGTCGTGTTGCGTTGATGTATTGCCTGAGTTTTTTTTTCTTTATTAATGTTTTGTTTTGTTTTATATTTTTTTCTCTCTTGATTTCTTTTCTTAATTTTTTTTGTGGGGGGTTTAATTTTTTTTTTTTTTTGGGGGGGGGGGGTGAGAAAATGGTTAATATGAGTCGGTACGTTTTGTTTTGTTTTGTTTTCTTTCATTTTCTTGTTCTTCTTTTCATTCTTATTCTTGTTGTTCTTCCTCTTCCATTTTCTCTCCTTCTTTTAGATCTTTCGTTCTTTTTCTATTTCCTAATTTCGCTCCTTTTCTTTGTGTGTTTCTTTCGATTTCTCTTTTCTCTTTTTATACTCCTGTTTATTTTCCCTCTTCCTTTCTCTTCTTTGTTTATTTCAATTCTTAGCCTACTTCTTTATTTTCTGTTGTTCTTATTTTCGTTATATTCGTTCATTCATTTCTTTTTTTCTTCTTTTTCTTTCCTCTTCTTCCTCAACTGCATCTTCCTCCTCTTCTTTTTCCTCTTGTTCTTGTTCTTGTTCTTCTTCTTCTTCCTTCTTCTTCTATTTCTTGTGAATCTAAAAATGTAGTTGTTTTGGCGTTGCAATTCAATGAGCTTGGTTTCATTCCCCTCCTCCTCCTCCTCCTCCTCCTCCTCCTCCTCAAGTGCCAGGCAGACAGACGAAGGAAGGAAGAGGGACGGAGGAGATTAATGAAGGAAGGATAGTAATGGATAGCGAAGTCTCCAAGCTGCCACCCAACAATTTCCCGGAGGAGGAGGAGGAGGAGGAGGAGGAGGAGGAGGAGGAGGTGAAGAAGGAAGGATAAAAGACAGACGATTAACAAAAAGAAGAGTAAAAACAGGCATTGGAAGAGAAAAAGAAGAGGAAGAAGAAAAGGAAGAAGAGAAGTTGGAGGAGGAGGAGAAGGAGGAGGAAGAGGAGGAGGAGGTGGAAAAGGAGAAGGACAACGAGGACAAGGAGGAAGAATAAAAGACAGACGATTAACAAAAAGAAGAGTAAATACAGGCATTGGAAAGGAAAAAGAAGACCCGGAAGAGGAGGAGGAGGAGGAGGAGGAGGAGGAAGAAGAGGAGGAAGAGGAGGAGGAGGAATCGATACAAGCATCCATCTCAATAGCTTCTCCTTCATCCACTCCTTCAGCCACCCAAGTTGACGGATCCTTAATCTCCCCCTTGCATTCCTCTCTCCCTCTCTCTCTCTCTCTCTCTCTCTCTCTCTCTCTCTCTCTCTCTCTCTCTCTCACACACACACACACACACACACACACACACTGGATTCTTGTCTCCGGATATTAACCAAGAAAGTAAATCGAGTTTATCCCACCAGAGGGCTTCATTTCCCTCCATCTTTCCTCCCCATGTGGAAGGGAGACTGTTTACTTCAAAGATTCTCTCCCTCTCTCTCTCTGTCGCTCTCTCTCTCTCTCTCTCTCTCTCTCTCTCTCTCTCTCTCTCTCTCTCTCTCTCTCTCTCTCTCTCTCTCTCTCTCTCTCTCTCTCTGTGGCTGTCTCTGTGTCTCTGTCTCTCCCTCTCTTTAACTTTTTTTCATGTTATCTTCTCTTTTTTCTTAACTTTTTTCTTCCTCCTCCTATTTTCCATCTCCTGATCCTCTTCCTCCTTTTGTTGTCCTATCTCTTTTTCTTCTCCTTTTTCTCCGCTTCCTCCTATTCTTCTTTGTCTTCTTCTTCTTCTTCTTGTTCTTGCTCCTCTAGTTCTCGTTCGTGTTCTTCTTGTTTTTAATGTTCTTGTTTTGTTTTTTTTACTTTCTCTCTCCACCTCCTCCTCCTCCTCCTCCTCTCACCCAGGTATCAACAAGTCAGCCACCAGGTGTGTGCTACAGAATATTCCACAGGTACAAGACGAGTCCCAGGTGAGGTCAGGTGAGCATAGGTAAACGTGTAAGGTAAGGTGACGGGGGGGGGGAGGGGGAGGGGGGGGGGGTGTAAAGAGCAAACGTTTATGTGGTTTACGGAACGTTTGTTTGCCTTTCTTTTCTCTTTTTTTTATGGAAGTTTTTTTTCTTTTCTTTTTTCTTTTCTTTTTTGTTTTGCTTAATGTCGTCTACTGTTATTTCCTGTCATTGTTGTTTTCTTTTTTTATCTACATTTTAATTTTTTTTTTCGCAAAAGTGAGAATATTTTTTTTGTTTCTTTGTCTATAGGTCAATGAAGTGGCATGTTCTCTCTCTCTCTCTCTCTCTCTCTCTCTCTCTCTCTCTCTCTCTCTCTCTCTCTCTCTCTCTCTCTCTCTCTCTCTCTCTCTCACACACACACACACACACACACACACACACACACACACACACACACACACACACACACACGCACTGCAAAAGGAAATGTGGGTTGCCGACTTTCATTTCCTGATACTATGAACTTTATCTGGCGGAGGAAAATGGAGGAAAGAAAGGGAAGGGACAGGGTAACGACGGAGGAAAGGAGGGAGGGAATGGAGGAAAGAAGAAGGGAGGGGAGGATGGGAAGGAGAGGGATAAAGGGAGAGAGTCGTAGGAGGAGAGGAGGGATGGGAGGGAACAAAGGAGAGGAATAAGAAGGAAAGAGAAGTGAAGGAATGAACGAAAAAAGAAGGAAAGGAAGGGATGGGATAGAATGGATGAAAAGAGAAGTAGAGAGAGAGAAGAGACAAAGTGTAAGAGAGGAGAAAGAAAGGGAGAAAGCGAAAAAAAAGGAAGAAGAAAGGAAGAGGAAGAAAACGATCAGAAGGAGGAAGAGAGAGAAGCGATGATGGAAAGAAGGAAGCGGAAGAAATTAAGGAAATAAGACGGAAAGGAATTGAAGGGAGAGACGGAAAAAGGCGATCAAGCAGAGAACAGGAATAAGAAAGGAAGGCAAGCGATGGAGAAAATTAGAAGGGAAGAAAGAAATGGGATAGAGAAAAAAAGGAGTAATGGAATAGAAAGGAGGGAAGAAAAAAAGGAGATAAATTGAAGGATAAAAACAGAAAAAGGAAAGGAAAGCAAGGGAAAGGATGGAGGAAATGAAAAGAAAAGGAAGTAAAGGAGAAACAGAAAACAGAAGGAAAGAAAGAAAAGAACACTTACAGACGAAGAAAGCGGGAAAGGAGAGGAAGGGAAGGAGGAAACGAGAGTGAAATGAAAGGAAGGGAAAACGGAAAAGACACGAGAAGGAGAGGAAGAAAATAAACAAATAAATTACGTTGGTGAAGGAAAGGATGGGAAGAAGGAACGGAGCAGACGAAGGACGTAGGAAAGGAAAGGAAGGGAAGGAGGATACGAGAGTGAAAGGAAGGGAAGGGAAAACGGAAAAGAGAAGGAAAGGAGAGGAAGAAAATAAACAGATGAATAATGCGGTGAAGGAAAGGAAGGAACAGACGAAGGAAATAGGAAAGGAAAAAAAGGGAAGGAATACATGAGTGGAGAAGGAGAAGGGGGAGAGGAAACGGAAGGGAAAGAAAGAGAGGTGGGAAGGGAAAGTGAAGGAGGAGAAGGGGGAGAGGAAACGGAAGGGAAAGAAAGGGAGGTGGGAAGGGAAAGTGAAGGAGAAGAAGGGGGAGAGAGGAAACGGAAGGGAAAGAAAGGGAGGTGGGAAGGGAAAGTGAAGGAGGAGAAGGGGGAGAGGAAACGGAAGGGAAAGAAAGGGAGGTGGGAAGGGAAAGTGAAGGAGGAGAAGGGAGAGAGGAAACGGAAGGGAAAGAAAGGGAGGTGGGAAGGGAAAGTGAAGGAGCCAATTACTAGACATTGAGACGAACATGTATGGACAGGCATGGACAGGTAGAGACAGGTAAGCGCGCATAACACCTGAGCACCAATACACGATAGATACAATTAGCATAAATCAACGGTAAATTAAACACACACACACACACACACACACACACACACACACACACACACACCTTATCTAATTAGTCAGTGCGATAAGTCAGTAAGCTTTTTTTTTTTTTTTTTTGCAGTAATGGAGGCAATTTAAGGACAAAAAAAAGGATGATTAGTTAGTGAATAAAAGTGCCATTAAATTAAAATGAACCCAAAACTAATGAACCCAAAATGAAAGAAAAGAAAATGGAAAATCAGGGAAAAATAATAATAAAAAAACAGAACTTTTGAAAACATCTAAAAAAAACATATATACATTAAAACATTATAATTCCAAACACGTAAAAAACAACCTGATCAATGTGTGTGTGTGTGTGTGTGTGTGTGTGTGTGTGTGTGTGTGTGTCTAAGGGAAAATGACACCAACTTGTTATGAAAAAAGTTACGCCTTACATCGGTTACAAGAGCCATTAATCTCCGCCCACGCCATTACTGAGGAGGAGGAGGAGGAGGAGGAGGAGAAGGAGGAGGAGGAGGAGGAGGAGGAGGAGGAGGAGGAGGAGGAGGAGATAAGCAACAGAATCACCAACCAAGACAAAATGGAAATATACAAGAATGGGAGAACAGACCACAGCGAGCAGTTTGTCTTATATCGAGGCTGTAGTGATTGGACCCATTCGTCAAGCTCTTAATCAACTGTCTAATTACTCTCATTAACCTTCATTTTTCCTCTTTTCTGTCGATTCTCTTTTTACCCTTTCTTCCTCTCTCTCCTTTTCTCTCATTTCTTCTTTCTCTCCCTCCTTCTATTTCTCTTATTCTCGTCTTTCTCTGTCAACTGTCTCTAATTACTCTCATTAACCTTCCCTTTTTTCACCTTTTCTCTTAAGTGGCCTGAAGAACACACTGATTACATGCTCTACGTGTATTAGGGAAGGTCCAAAGCGATAATACGGATGAGTTTATCGATTTTCCACTAACTACTTTTGCAGGAAGCTTGTTGTAGAGGAGAATAACTTAACTCAACAAGCACTAAACTTCCTTTTGTTTGAGCGAACCGGTTTGTTACGGAGTTGTCGTTTAATTGTTTGGAGTTTATATAATCAAAAGTGATTGAAATACTAAACTTGATGTACTTGAAGGCCTGAATCAAATATATTCTTAGTCATAAACGGGTAAAGATAATGAGTAACCTATTTCTGCTATTTCTAGTTTTCGAAATTCGGAAATTGTTTGTAGTCTTAAGAACCAGAAGTGATTAAAATTACTAAACTAAATATTTCAAGCTTTTCACCATACCTACCTTTAGCCTTCAGCCCAGGGTGAAGATGAAAAGTAACGACGGTCGATCTGCAAGTAACTGAGCCGGAAAACGCTGACTTCACTTTGGTTTTGCCAATCACAGTGGCCTTGCGAGCACCCCATGTCATCTCAGTAATTCAGGGACACGACAACTGGCCTCGACGCTGCCCAGGTGAGCGGTGGCCAGAAATTTTATGGTAGGCGGTCCCCCCAAAAAACAGGTTAGATGTGGAAAACGAAAAGAATGAGGAATAGAAATGTGAAAAAAGAAGAAACAGAAGAATAAGGAAAAATATTGGTCAGAAGACACAAAGGAATAAAGAAGTAGGAGGAAGAAGAGGAGGAGGAGAGAGGAGAGAGGAGGAGGAGGAGGAGGAGGTAGAGAGGGTGTCCTGGCCTTCAAAAGCAAGTCCATGAAATTATAAAGTGACAGAGACATGACTAGAGAGAGAGAGAGAGAGAGAGAGAGAGAGAGAGAGAAGAGAAGAGAAAAGGAAAAAGAAAAAAAAAACAGACAGAAAGAAAAAGGCGGAAGAAGAAGAGATGGAGGAATAGAAAACGTAGGAGGAGGAAGAGGAAAAAAAGGAGGACGAGGAGGAGGAGAAGGAGGAAAAAAAGATGAGGAGGAGGAGGCAAGATGAGAGGAGGTAAAGAGGGAGAGAATATCAAGGGCGGAGAGAGAGATGGAGCGAAAAAAAAAAAAAACTTTTATAGAAATTCCAGCAAGGTCTTATATCAAGGTGGAATTTAGAGAAGAAGGTAAGAGGAGCTATTTTAGTCCGCTTTCCTCTTTTTTTCCTCTTTATTCCTCTTTTCCTCCTCTTTCCTTGCTTTCTCTCTTTTCTTTCTTTCTTTCTTTCTTTCTTCATCTTTTCCTCTCTCCCTGTTTGCATGTATGTCTCCGTCTCTCTGTCTGTCTGTCTATCTTTTTCTCTCTGTTTCCCTGTCTGTCTGTCTGTCTGTTTGCATGTCTGTCTCTGTCTCTCTCTGTCTGTCTGTCCATCTTTTTCTCTCTGTTTCCCTGTCTGTCTGTCTGTCTGTTTGCATGTCTGTCTCTGTCTCTCTCTGTCTGTCTGTCCATCTTTTTCTCTTTGTTTCCCTGTCTGTCTGTCTGTCTGTTTGCATGTCTGTCTCTGTCTCTCTCTGTCTGTCTGTCCATCTTTTTGTCTCTGTTTCCCTGTCTGTCTGTCTGTCTGTTTGCATGTCTGTCTCTGTCTCTCTCTGTCTGTCTGTCCATCTTTTTGTCTCTCATTTCAACATTTCCTCTTCAAAACATACTTATCACACACTTCTCCCAAACACACAGGCAGAAAAGAGATAGAAGAAAGAGGAAGATAATGAAAATGGGAAGAAGAAAGAGAACACGAAAAAGAAAGTGAAGAAAAGAATAAAGACGGAGGTGTAAATAAGGTTAATGAGATAAAGGAAATCAGGTAAGTCTCAGGTGCCACTGATTATGTTTATGCAGAAGAACTTTGTGGAGAATGATTTTCATTCTTCATTCGGTTTATTAAAGAAAAGAAAAGAAATTAGGATGGAGTAACTGTGTATGGAAATGAGTTGAGGAAGGAGGAGAGGAGAGAGGAAAGAGGAGGAGGTAAAGGGAGAGAGGAAAGGGGAGAGGAAAAGGAAGAGAAAGGGGGGTGGAAAAGGGAGAGGAAGAGAGAGAAAGGGAGTGGAAAGGGGAGAGGAAAAAGGAGAAAAAGGGGAGAGGAAAAGGGAGAAAAAGGGGAGAGGAAAAGGAAGAGAAAGGTGGGTGGAAAAGAGAGATAAAAGGAAGAGAAATGGGAGAGGAAAAGGAAGAGAAACAAGGGAGGAAAGGGGAGATGAAAGGGAAGAGGAAGAGGAGAGGAAAAGGGAAAAGAAAGGGGAGAGAAAAAGAAAGAGAAACGAGGGAGGAAAGGGGAGATGAGAGGGAAGAGAAAGGGGAGAGGAAAAGGAAGAGAAATGGGGGGAAGAAAAGGGGAGGAAAAGGAAGAGAAATAGGAGTGGAAAAAGAAGAGAAAGTGGGATGGAAAAGGGAGAGAAAATGGAAGAGAAAGGGGAGAGGAAATGGGAGAAGAAAAAGGGAAAAAGAAAGGTGGGAAAGAAAGGGAAGGGAAATAATTGAGTACCCCCGCCCCCCTTTCATCATTACAACACTCCCCTCACCTTTTCTTTTTCACATTAATGGCTTGTCTGACTGAGTGACTACAGAGTTAAAAAAGATCTTCTGATGCGCGTAAATCAAATGAGTTCACCCTTTCCTTTATTTTTATGAGAGGAAAAGTCTTAATTGAAAAATGAAGATGAATTTGGAGGGAGAAATGAAAGGTTATAAGTGTTTGTGTGTTTGTTTGTGTTTGTGTGTGTGTGTGTGTGTGTGTGTGTGTGTGTGTGTGTGTGTGTGTGTGTGTGTGTGAGAATCGCCCCTTGAAAGCAAAAAATATATTAAACAAAAACAAAATTAAAAAGAAAATAGAGAGAGATAAAAAGGATTGCAGTAAATGGCTTCCTTGCGTTTCCTTCTTAAATAAAAATAACAGAAAAAAAACTCGTTCAAACACGTTAAGGAAAATGGGAAAGAAATTAAAAAAGGAGAAGAAAAGAAGGTAGAAAAAAATAGCTTAACTTGAAAACTGACTGAAGAATATAAAGAAACCTCTCTCTCTCTCTCTCTCTCTCTCTCTCTCTCTCTCTCTCTCTCTCTCTCTCTCTCTCTCTCTCTCTCTCTCTCTCTCTCTCTCTCTCTTCCGGTAAATCACAACCTACTGATATTTCAGATGTTAAAAATGTCAGTCTTCTTCTTCCTCCTCCTCCTCCTCCTCCTCCTCCTCCTCTTCCTCCTTCTCCTCCTCCTCCTCCTCCACTCCTCCTCCTCCTCCTCCTCCTCCTCCTCCTCCTCCTCCAGTCCTCCTCCTTCTCCTCCTCCTCCCCCTCTTCTCCTCCTCCAAGTCCACCTCCATCTCCACCTTTGCCGCTACCTTTGCCTACCCTTCCTCCTCCTCCTCCTCCTCCTCCTCCTCCTCCCACGTTCAGAGAGTAATGAGTTTTAGTCTCCAAGAAGAGAAGAGATTCAATTATTCTCTGAGGATAAGAAGGACGTGGAAGAGAGAGAGAGAGAGAGAGTGTGAGAGAGAGAGAGAATAGTGGGAAGGTGACATTGTACTCTCTCTCTCTCTCTCTCTCTCTCTCGCTTGCTCGCTCGGCAGGAAACTCAATCTTATCAACAATCGTATTGCAACTCTTCAATTATGCCCGAGACGGAAATAATGATGTTACTCAAATTACGGAGAGGGAAAAATAATGATGGAAGTAGTGGTAGTAGTTGTAGCAGTAGTAGTAGTAGTAGTAGTAGTAACGAGAACGATAACAAGAAAAAGAACAATAATACGAACAAGAAAAACAAGGACAAGAAAAAGTAAAGGAACAAAAACAGGAAGAACAGGAAGAATGAAAAAATAAAGAACGAAAAAAAATCAGACATAACTAACAGCAGCAGCAACAACAACAACAACAACAACAACAACAACAACAACAACAACAACAACAACAACCGCATGAAGGACGAGGTGACAGGTAAATGAAAAGAAAAAAAGAAAGAAAAAAAAGAAAAGAAAAAAAACCACAAGCAAGATATTAAAAGCAACGTTAATAGGGAGGAGGAGGAGCAGGAGGAGGAGGACGAGGAGGAGGAGGAGGAGGAGGAGGAGGAGGAGTCTTCAGGTGAGAGATGAAAATTACCTTCATTTGTCTTCCTAACTGATGACTGTTAACATGGAGAAGGAGGAGGAGGAGGAAGAAGAGAGGAGGAGGAGGAGGAGGAGGAGGAGGAGGGGGAGGAGAAGGAGGATTTTGATGAATAAGGTGAGTTGAACTATAATGAGGTGATAAGAGAGAGAGAGAGAGAGAGAGAGAGAGAGAGAGAGAGAGAGAGAGAGATTTACATAGATTTACAAAGAAAATCAGACCACACAGAACCCATGGTCCAGACTTGGTGGTCTGTCCTTAAACCTAAGTGATTTTACATTAATCAGAAGACTCCAAAACGTTGCATTTCTACTCTAGTTGATATTAAGTTGAAGGAAGTGACGGTCGAGCTTATTTTGAAGGAGTCAATCGTGTTACACTGGACCACTGATGGTGGAAGCTTATTCCATTCTCGCACTACAACGTTGGTGAAGAAAAATTTGGTGCAGTCTGAATTTACTTGTCTACATCTGAGTTTTACGCCATTGTTTCTCGTGCGCAAAGTGTCATCGATCATAAACAATGTTGATCTGTCTACATTCGTGAAACCATTAAGTATTTTAAAACATTCGATCAGTTTTCCTCGGAGGCGACGTTTCTCAAGAGAGAACATGTCAAGGGTAGAAAGCCTTTCTTCGTAGGATTTGTTGCGCAAGGAAGGGATCATTTTCGTTGCCCGACGCTGAACACCTTCTAATTTAGCAATATCCTTTGCATGGTGGGGAGACCAAAACTGTACCGCTTATTCCAAGTGGGGTCTGACTAAACTGTTGTAGAGCGGGAGTATTACATCTTTATTCTTGAAAACAAAGTTTCTTTTAATGAAGCCCAACATTCTGTTCGCTTTATTTGCTGCATCGATGCATTGCTGTGAGAATTTGAGGTTTGACGCGATTTTGACCCCCAAGTCCTTGACGCATTGAACGCTTGTGAGTTTAACGCCGCGCATTTCGTATTCGAACCTCTTATTCCTCGTTCCAACTTGAAGGACCTGGCACTTGTCTACGTTAAAGGGCATCTCCCATCTATCCGACCAAGCTGAAATTTTGTGCAAATCCTCTTGGAGGCCTTGCCTGTCTTCGTCAGTCAGAACCGAGTTACCAATCTTTGTGTCGTCTGCAAATTTACTAATGCGGTTATTGAGTCCAACATCCACGTCGTTGATGTAAATAATGAAGAGCACTGGGCCAAGAACCGAGCCCTGAGGGACGCCACTAGTGACCGGCGCCCACTCTGAGTTAAATCCGTCAATCACTACTCTTTGTTGTCTGTTGCTCAACCAATTCGCGATCCATTGGTTTACTTGACCGTCAATACCTATTTGCTTTAATTTGTAAAGTAATTTATGATGCGGGACTTTATCAAACGCTTTCTGGAAATCAAGATAGACTACGTCCAGTGATTTGGTTACGTCATAAACAGTGAAGAGGTCGTTATAAAGGTTAATAGGTTTGATAGGCAGGATCTTTTGTTTCGGAAGCCATGTTGTGAGTCCCCAATCAATGAGTGGCTTTCAAGGTAACTCACAATTTTGTCTCTAATTATGCCCTCAAGTAGCTTACCTACAACCGAAGTTAGACTAATGGGCCTGTAATTACCTGGTACTTTTTTGTCTCCTTTCTTAAAAATCGGAGAGAGAGAGAGAGAGAGAGATACTGAAATACATAAAATAATGAGCTGGAAAGTGAAGTTCCAAGGTGGTGGTGGTGGTGATTTAAGTGGTGATGTAGTGGAGTGTGGTGGTGGTCATAGTTCTGGTGTTATGGCCTTGAAAATGCTATAATGGAGTTGGTGGTGTTGGTGGTGGTGATGGTGGTGGTGGTGATGACAGTAGTAGAAGTGATGGAAGTGGTGATGTAGATGGTGGTGAACGTGGCAGTGGTGATGAAACAAGTGGTGGTGATGGTGAGGGAACTGATTCTGGTGATGCTGATGGTGATGAAGGTGATGAAAACAAGATTGATAGTGATTTGAGGCAGTTATGAGAATGGTGATGATAGTTGGTGATGACAGTGGTGGTGGTGATAGTGATGGTGATAACTGAGGTGATGAGAACAAGATTGACAGTGATTTGGGGCAGTTATGAGAATGGTGATGATGATGATGGTGATGACAGTGGTGGTGGTGATAGTGATGGTGATAAGTGAGGTGATGATAATGGTGATGATGGTGATGATGTTGGCAGTAGTGATGTGTCAGTGTAAACCTATCACCACCACCACCACCACCTTCATACCGTTTAATTACACGGCTAATGAGCTTACCTGGCGACGGTGTGTAATTAGGCCCTTCAGAGGAGCACAGGTAATCGCTCTTAATGACCTCACCTGGCAAGTCATCCTCTGTACCTGTAATTGAAGGTCATTAGTTTAGTGATTAGTGACGGTGATTATATATGTAATAGAGTATCTTACAATTATATAATCAAGTGTATGTTTGTGTGTTATTTTTCTTACCATACTCAGTAATTCATTTTCTACATACTTACATTTATACATACATTCATACATAGACAGACAGACAGACAGACAGACACACATTCATACATACATAAATACATTGCAAGTAGTTTTTATTTAAATATTTGTTTCTGTTATACCGAATTTCTGTATTATGTATGAGTAAGCAGAAAAAAGAAGAAGAAGAAGAAGAAGAAGAAGAAGAAGAAGAAGAAGAAGACGGAGACGAAGAAGAAGAAGAAAAAAAAAGGAGAAAAGATGATGAAAAAAGGAGCAGAGAGAGAAAGAAAGAAAGAAAAAAAGAAAGAAGATTATTATTATCATCATGAGTATTATTTTAACTACTATTACAACTACTACTACTACTACTTCTACAACTACTACTACTACTACTATTACTACTACAAATACCACCACTACTACTACTACCTCTACGCCCACTAATACACAAACAACCACCCTTCATTATCACCTTTCTTCGTTATCACACCCATTATCACATGCCCGCCGCACCTGTCATTAGCGCTGTATTACCTGAAGTGTCCATTCAACGCCCGCCCACACCTTGATTGCGGGCCGCGGGCAGGTAAGACACCCCCTAATTGTCCGGCGCACCTTCCGTTCCCGCGTTATAACCAGGTATTGCTTCCTAATTACCTCATTACCTGCCCAATCTCTCCCGCCTCCTCCGACAACGCCTTCGCCTGCGCCTTCGCCTCCTCCTTTTTTTGCTTTACTCCTTTTTCTCTTGTTGGAATAGCTTATTTTGTTTACTTTTTCTCCATTTCTCGTTTTCTTTCTTTTTTTCTTTTTCTATCTCCTACACTCTTATTTTTCTGTTTTCTTTCCTTCTTCTTTTCTTTTTTTCTCCTTCTCTTCTTCCTCCTCCTTCTTTTTCTACCTTCTACTTTCTTCTTTATCTTTTTTTTCTCATCCTCCTCATCCTCCTCCTTCTTAATTTTCTTTTTCATCGTCTCGTTTTCATCTTATTATTCCTGTTCTTCTTGTTTTTTGTTCTTATTCTTGTTTTTCTTCTTCATATTCTTCATTTTCTTTTTTTTCATTTTCTTCTTAGTCTTCCTTCTTTTCTTCTTATTTAATTTTTCCCCCTCCGTTTTTTTTTCATTACTAAAATCCTCCTTTTACCTCCTGTTCTTCCTCCTCCTCCTCTTCCTCCTCCTCCTCCTCCTCCTCCTCCTCCTCCTCCTCCTCCTCTCATTACCTGTCCAATAGACTTCCTCGTATTTTTACCCTCCACCTCCTGATTATCTTCTCTTCTTCCTCCTGAACTCATTTTTTTCTTTCCCTTTTCCATATTTTTTCTTCATTTTCTTTCTAAGCTCCGAGTAAAGTTTTCCACGGTGTTAAAAACGTGTTCTTGGTTTTCGTCGTTTTTTTTCAATATTTTCTGTACGTTTTTTATTTTATTTTTTTTGTTCTTGTATCAAGTTGCGTTTAACTGTTATTTTCTACTTTTTTCTTTCTTTTTCCTCATCTTTTCACTTTTCTTTTAATATTCTGTCCAATTTTTCTATTTTTTCTCTTCTGGTTTTGTTATTTTTCCTTTTCCCGTGTTTTCATTTTCATTTTTTATCTTTTCATTTTCGTTTATTCTCGTTTTCTCTTTAAACATTTTTTTCTTAATCTTTTGCTGTTTATCTTTTGTTTATTTGATTTTCTTATTTATATTCCCATTTCTATACATTAATTTTTCTTCTTTTTCATTCCATTCATTTTTTTCACTTCCATTATTTTATTTTTACTTATTTTCGTCCGTCCTTAAATTTGTCACCCCTGCCCTGTGTTCCTTTTAGTCTTCATTCATTTTTTATCAATCTTTCTATCATCTATTTATCTATCTATCTATCATCTTTCTATCTCTCTTCTTTCTCCTTTCTTTATTCATTCTTCTCTTGTTCTCCCTACTCACCCATTCACCTACGATCTATATTCCTATCTATTTATCAAAAGAATCAAGGTCTTTCTCATACTCTCTATCTATCGTCAATCATCTACTCTCCTATGTATCTATCGACATATATCTTCTCAATCAACTTTCATATAATTACCTGTTATTAAAAATGATAAGTATTTGATTAAACCTGAATATCTCTCTCTCTCTCTCTCTCTCTCTCTCTCTCTCTCTCTCAGACAAGGAATACGTCAAGAGAGGAGAAAGGAGAGGAGGGAGAGAGAGGAAGAAGGAGGGAAGAAGGGAAGGAGAGAAGGAAGGAGGAAGAAGGAGTAAGTGAATAATGAAGGGAGGAAGGGAAGGTGAAGAAAGTTATGAGAGAGAGAGAGAGAGAGAGAGAGAGATACAGACGACTATATTTTCTCACAAATCTTATCAGCATCTCTTGAATATTAAAGACAAAGTGTTATTGGTCTTTCCATCACTCTTCTTCTTCTTCTTCTTCTTCTTCTTCTTCTTCTTCTTTCGTATTTGCTTTTCCTTCTTCTCAGTCTCTTTTTTCATCTTCATCTGCTTCTTCCTCTTCTTGTTCCTCCTCTTTTTCTTCTTCTTCTTCTTCTTCTTCTTATTATTATTATTATTATTATTATTATTACTATTATTATTATTATTATTATTATTATTATTATTATTATTATTATTATTATTATTATTATTATTATTATTATTATTATTATTATTATTTTCCTGCTTTTCAACTCTTTTCGTTTTCTTCTTTTCCTTCGCAATCTTTTTCATCTCTATCTTTTTTTTTCTTCTTCTTCCTCTTTCTTCTTCTTCTTCTTCTTCTTCTTCCTCTTCTTCTTGTGTCTGTGTGATAAACTTCAAAAGACCAAAACTAGTTGAGAAAGAGAGAGAGAGAAGGCCATCACTCTCGGTAACTGGCTATCATAACTTGTGATTGCTGGGCGAGAACTTCATTGGAAATCTTTAAAATTGTTATAAAAGTTGTGTGTGGATAGGCCTCAATTACCTCCCCTTCCCCTCCCTTTCCGTTCCCCTTTCCCTTCTTCGCCCTCCTCCCTCCACTTTCCCTCTTTTCCTCTTCTATCTTCCTTATCTTCTTTTATCTCTAATTCCTTTTCTTCATGCTCATGCTCTGTCTCTTCTTGTGTTTCTTCCTCTCTCTCTCTCTCTCTCTCTCTCTCTCTCTCTCTCTCTCTCTCTCTCTCTCTCTCTCTCTCTCTCTCTCTCTCTCTCTCTCTCTCTCTCTCTCTCTCTCTCTCCTTATCTCTCTCTATTTATTCCACTTCTATCCCTTCTCTCTATCCCCTCTTCTCCTCTCTCTGTTTCTTTTACTTCATCCTCTCTCCCTCTCTCTATCTCTTTCCTTCCCTCTCTCTATTTCCTCCTCTTCTTCCCTTCTCCCTATCTCCTTTTCTTCCCTTTTCTTTATCTCCTCTATTTCCCTCTTTATCTCCTCTCTCTATGTCTTGTCTGCCTTCCTTCTTCCTCCTTTCCCTCTTCCCATTCACTTACCCATAATCTTCCACCTTCTTCCTCCCTTCCTTCTGATGTTCTTACCCATTTCCCTTACCTGCCCATCACATTTACCTTACCGACGCTATTTCTTAATCTAACCTTCCCCTCCTCCCTCCCTTCCTCTCTCTCCTTCCCCTTAACTTCCTAATCTCTCACTTAATCTCTTCTCCCATATATAGAAGGAGGAGAAGGAGGAGGAGGAGGGAGGAGATACCGATTCTTAGTTTAACCTTCCTTTCCTGCCTCCGTGGCTCGCTCCCGTCCTTCCGAGTTCTCCCTCCCCTTACCTGCCTATTTTTCACCTAATCTCTTCTCCCTTATATTGCCTCGCACGCCACTACCACCTGTCCCATCACCGCCAATCAACAGTTCTAACTTTTTTCGTCTATTTCGTTTTCTTCTTGTTATTCTGTTTTTTTTTTTCTCTTTTTTTCTTCTTTGTTCTTGTTGTTGTTCTTATTATTATTTTTCCTGTTCTACTTGTGTTTCTTGTTCTTACCTTTTGTTCTTGTTCCTCTTGTTCCCGTTCTTCTAGTTCTTAATAACCTATCGCCGCTAAAATGAAAGTCTCTCTCCGTAAAATAGTAACCTATCGCCCCTGAGGATGGTAAACTATCACAAAAAATACAGTAACCCATCGCCTGTAAATTAAAAGAATCCCACCTTAGCCTAGAGCATGGTGACCTATCGCCCCTGAAGATAGTAAACCATAGCAAAGAATAAAGTATCCTATCCCCGTTTTGTTAATCACTATTTATGAAGTAGCAGCACACCGCCTTGGCCTAACGGGTAGCGGTAACCTATCGCCGCTGAGGGTAGTCTGATATTATTTGGATTAACTGCGCGGCTCCCAACACACACACACACAGTTATTACCGACAGTTATTGCGACCATAAATTCGTTCGAGCGCTTTCGTGGCCGCTTCTGGTGAAAACAATAACAACAACTCCTACTTATACTACTACCACTTCCACTACTACTACTACTACTACTACTACAAGATGAATAATAACGATGATGATAATAATAACAACAACAACAATAACATCCAGTACTACCACTACTACTACTACTACTACTACCACTACTACAAGATATATAATAATGGTAGTAATAATAACAACAACAGCATTTCTAATAATAAACTTCCATTCAAAAATTCAAATAAAAGACCACAGTATCCTCTTCCTCCTCTTCTTCCTTCTCATCTTCCTCAAATGTGTCTTCTTTTCTTCCTCTTCCTCTTCCTCCTCCTCCTTCTCTTCCATTTCCAGAATCCTCTATTTTATTTTTATTTTCCTCATCCCCTTCATCTATCTTTCCCTTTTTCTCTTCCTCCATCTTATCCTCCTCCTCCTCCTCCTCCGGCATTCCCTTAGAGAACAGTAAGAAGGAGATAGAAAACCATCTCTCTCTCTCTCTCTCTCTCTCTCTTATTATTATTATTATTATTATTATTATTATTATTATTATTATTATTGTTATTATTATTATTATTATTATTATTATTTTTACTAGCATCGTAATTATTGCTTCACTTTTTATCATATTTCATTGTTCTGGTGTCTTTGTTTGAGTGAAAAGAAGAAAAGAGGAGGAGGAGGAGGAGGAGGAGGAGGAAGAGGAGGAGGAGGAGGAGGAGGGGGAGGAGGAGGAGGAAGAGATGGATTGTTGATTGCTTCCTCTGTCTGTACGTCTCTCTCTCTCTCTCTCTCTCTCTCTCTCTCTCTCTCTCTCTCTCTCTCTCTCTCTCTCTCTCTCTCTCACCTGTCATCTTCGGGTTCACTCTCTCCTCCATCTCTCCGTCTTTCCATTTTTCTCTCCACGCCTTTCCTCCGTTTCCTCCCACCTTTATTAAATCCCTCCATTCATCCTTTTAGCGTCCTATGGAAACACGAATATCCTACCAACATCCTGAAGTCCTATATTTTTTTTTGTTTGTTTGTTTTTCTTCTGTATTTTACTATTGTGTTTTTCTTTCGCTTTCCTTATCATTTCCTCTCTCTCTCTCTCTCTCTCTCTCTCTCTCTCTCTCTCTCTCTCTCTCTCTCTCTCTCTATCTTCTTGGTGAAAGGAAAAAGGTTGTATTAAAACTTCGGATGGGAGAACAGTTGTGTGTTTGTGTGTGTGTGTGTGTGTGTGTGTGTGTGTGTGTGTGTGTGTGTGTGTGTGTGTGTGTGTGTGTGTGTGTGTGTGTGTGTGTGTGTTTACATCTTGGTATAATAAAATTAGTGACAAAATTTAAAGTGATTAGCATAAATTAATTCGATATGATAATTTAGTGATGTTATCAATGGAGTTTTATATATACTTTTCATTATTATTATTATTATTATTATTATTATTATTATTATTATTATCCTTTTCTTCCTCTTTTTTCTTCTCTTGTCTTCCTCTTCTCCTTCTTTCTTCTCCTCTTGTTCCTTTCAATTCTCTCCTCTTCATATCTTTCTCTTTTTCCTTTTCTTTCTCCTCCTCTTCTTCATGTTTTCCTCTCCTCCTTCCTTTCTCCTTCTCTTCTTCCTCTTCTTTCTCCTCTTCTTCATGTCTTCTTCGTCCCTTTCCTTCTCCTACTTTTCTTTTCTTCCTCTTCTTCACTTTCCTTCTCCTCTTCAATTCTTCCTCTTCCTTTCCTTCCTCCTCTTCACGTCTCCCTCTTCTTCCCTTTTCCTCTTCTCCTCTTCATTTCCTCCTCTTTTTCCCTTTCCTTTCCCTCTTCCTCTTCATGTCTTCCTCTCCCTGTCCTCCTCCCTCTCTTCATCAGTCGCCTCTTTATTTCCCCTTTTATTATCTCCTTTATCCACTTCCATTACCGATTATTCCTCTCCCTCTCAATTTCTTTTATCTTCCTTTGTTTCTTTAGTGGTTTAACTTCTCGTGTGTAAGAGTGTAAAATTTTCTCTCCTGGTTTTACGTTATTTCCTTCTTTCTTTATTTATTTATCTATTTCCTTCTTTCTTTTTTCTTTCTTTATTTATTTTCCTTTTTCCTCTTCCACCCTTTATCTTCATTCCTTCTTTCCTTTCCGATGTTCTTCCTTCTCTCTTTTCTTCACCCTTTTCTTCATATTTCTTCTTTTTCTTCTCCTTTTTTTCAACCCCTCTTTCTTTCTTTCTTCTCTTCTGTACAATATCTTTTCTGTCTTCCCTTTCCTCCCTTTCCTCCTTTATTTCCCTTTTCCTTTACCATATTATCCCTTCCCTCTTCCTCTTTTCACCCTTTGTTTCTTTAATAACTTGTCTCTCTCTCTTCGTTTTCGTTTTTGTTCTTCTTATTATTGTTTCTTTAATATTTTACCTTCCATTTTCATTCATGTTGTCCTCCTCACTTCCCTATTGTCTTCATTTTTATCGTCTTCTATTCTTCTGTTTTCTCTATTCTCTAACTCTTTCTTCATACCTTTTTTTTTTTTACTTTTCTATCATCTCCTTTCTTCTTTACTTCCTCCTCCTTGTTCCCTTTCTCCTTCTTCACTTCTTTCCCCTTTTATCATTTTCTTATAGTATTCCTTCTCTTTTTCTTCACTTCTATCCCATTCTTCTCCTCTTCAACCTTCTTCTTTCTTCCCTTCCTCCCTTTTCTTCTCGTCTTCTTTCTTTCTCTATCGATAATTTTAATATTTTTATATTTTTTCCTTTCTTCTTCTATATCTTTTCCTCCTCCTTTTTCTCTTTTCCTTCTTTACGTCTTTCCCATTCTTCTCCTCTTCAACTTTCTTCTTTCTTCCTTCTCCTTTTCTAGTCTTCTTTCTTCTCTATCAATTATTTCTATATTTTCGGTCTTTTCCTTTCTTCTCCTGTATCTTTTTCTCCTCCTTTTTATCTGTTCCTTCTTTACGTCTTTCCCATTATTCTCTTCAACTTCCTTCTTTCTTCCCTTCCTCCCATTGCTTCTAGTCTTCTTTCTCTCTCTTTCAACAATTTCTATATTTCTTCTATCTTTTCCTTTCTTTTTCTATATCTTTTCCTTCTCCTTTTTCTCTTTTCCTTCTTCACGTCTTCCCTTCCCTCTTTGCTTATAGTGTTCCTTCTCCTTCACTTTTTTTTCCCATTCTTCTTCTTTCCTTCATTTTCACTTCCTTTCTCCCCTATCATCTTCTCTTCTCACCTACTTCCTCTCTTCATCATTCCTTGTCCAGGTTGCCATCTATCGTTATCAATATTTACTCCTTATTTCCCATCTTCTTTTCCTTCTCTCTTCAATATCTTCTCTTTTCTATATTCATTCCTTGTATTTTCCATCATTTTATTTTCTCTTATTTTCATTTATTTTTTGCCACACGGATTTTTTTTCTGTATATAATTTCCTCTTTATTTGGCTTCTTTCCTTTCCCTCCTCCTCCTCCTCCTCCTCCTCCTCCTCTTCAGTAAGACAAAGGAGGAAGGATAAGGCTCGAGGACACTTTTTTTCTTCTTTTTCTTCTTCAGTTTCCCGAAGACTCCAACAATTGTCTTCCCTCACCTTTATGTCACCTGTCCTTAAGGGTCAATCTCCCTTAATTAGACGAAACCCCTCTCAGTATAACACATAGAGAGGCTGCCAGTGTGTGTGTGTGTGTGTGAGATACAGACATACATACACACACACACACACACACACACACACACACACACACACACACACACACACACACAGAAAGACACAAAATAAATAAAGTATAAGAACAACACCAATACAGAGAATGGAAGGAAAAAGAAAAAAAGAAAAAGAAGAAAGGAAAAAGATAATAAAACAGAGACAAAGGAGAAACAAAGGAAGGGAGGAGGGAGGAGGAGGAGGGAGAGAAGGAAACACCTCCACATTTTCCTAAATACAAAGTGAAACGTGAGAGGACTTTAGGGAGGAATAGAAGGAGGAAACGAAGGAATGGAAGAGGAAAGGAAACGAGGGGGAGGAGGAGGAGGAGGAGGTGATGGTAGTGGTCGTAGTGGTGGAAGTGGTAGTGGTGGTGGTGGAGGAGGAAGAGGAAGAGGAAGAAGAAGAGAAAGAGGGAGGAGGACGTAGAAGACTAGTAGGATTAGGAGGAGGAGGAGAAAGAAGAGGAAGAGGAGGAGGAAGAGGAGGAGGAAAGAAATAAAATACTAAGGAAATTAAGGAGATTGAGGAGGAAAGGTGAAAGAAGAAAATAAATTAATGAAGAAGGAAAAGGAGGAGGAGGAGGAGGAGGAGGAGGAGGAGGAGGAAGAAGAGGAGGAGGAGGAAGAGAAGGAAGAAGAGGAAGAGGAAGAGGGAAAAAATAAGAAACAGAATACTAATGAACATAACCAGATTAAGCGGAAAAGGTGAGAGAAGAAGGAGGAGGAAGAGGAGGAGGAGGAGGAAGAGGAAGAAGAAGAGGAAGAGGAGGAGGAAAGAGATCACGAAAAGAAGGAGGAGGAGTCGGAGGAAATTAGCAGGAAGGAGGAGCGGAAACAGGTAAGCAAAAGGAGGAGGAGGAGGAGGAAGAGGAGGGAATAAGGAAGACGGAGGAGGAGGAGGAAGAGCAAGGAAGAAGGAAGGAGGGAGAGAGGAAGGAAGTAAATAAACAGGGAAGAGGGAACAAGAGAAAGAGAGAAAGAGAAAGAGAGAAAAAGAGAGAGAGAGAGAGAGAGAGAGAGAGAGAGAGAGAGAGAGAATCATTAAATTACAAAGGTATGAAAGAATATTGTTGTTAAAGAAAACGAGAGGAGAAGAAGACTACACTAACTAGCTTTCTTTATAGTCTCCCCGGTGCCTTTCTCCTCCACATATCTCCTCTTGATTTACGGAGGAGGAGGAGGAGGAGGAGGAGGAGGAGGAGGAGGAGGGAACAATAGAGTAGACTTGAGGAGAGGAAGTAAGGAGGAAGAGGGTGGAAGAGAGTTGTTAAAAGGAGGAGGAGGAGGAGGAGAAGGAGGAGGAGGAGGAATAGGAGGAGGAAAGACTAGAATAAGAAAAGAGACAGGTGCCAGGAGGAGGAGGAGGTAAAGGGAGAAGAGAAGGAAAAAGAAAATATAGTGGAAATCTGAGAACGGAAGAAGGAAGCAAAAGAAAGAGAGAAAAAAGAAAGACGCAAGAGAAAAAACTACCGAAAATAAGGCAAAGAAACACACGTAAAGGATAAAGATGAGAGAAATAGGAATAAACAGAAAGAAGAGGAGGAAGAGGAGAAGGAGGAGAAAAAAAACAAGGAAGAGAATACAAAAATAACAACAAAAACGAAGACAAAAAAATAGATAGAAGAAAACAGTAAAAATACAGAAGAAAAAATCAAAACTAAATACAAGAAACGTAAAAATAAGAAAAAGAAGAAAATTAAAGAAAATATGAATAAAAACAACAAAAATGAAAACTAAGCACATATCCTTTCACCCCAAACACAGAAAAAGAGAGATAGAAATAGATAGATAGATAGATAGACAGAGAGTGAGAGGGTTGAAAAATATATATAACCTACAATATCACCTTCGCCTTAACAGTCTATCATCTTTATCGAGTCGCCCCCCCCCCCGCCCCCCCTGGTCAAGATAGGGAAGATGGAGGAAGAAGAGGAGGAAGAGGAGGAGGAGGAGGAGGAGGGGTTTAGGTAAGATGGTAAGGTAAGGCCTCCGGAAAGGTACCTGGACTTATTAATCAAATGCTGCCTTTCTTTACTTGAGTGACCCCGAGCGACATCTGACAGAAAGAAAACGGGCGAGGGAAAAAAGAATACTGGCCAAAAGGGAAGGATGAAAAGAAGGAGGAGGAGGAGGAGGAGGACGAGGAGGATTAGGAGTAGGAGGAGGAGGAGCAGGAGGAGGAGGAGGAGGAGGAGGAGGAGGAGGGTGAAGGAAGAGCAGGAGTTTGGGATGTAGATGAGGATGAAGGAGTTTGTTTGGGTAGAATAGGAGGAAGATGAGGAGGAGGAGGAGGAGGAAGAAGAAGAAGAGGAGAAGGAGGAGGAGGAGGAGGAGGAGGAAAAGGAAAAAGATAGATGGAATAATTCACTGATTGATTTACACTGTTGGACAAGGGACACATATTGAAACACGGCATGTCGGTACCGTAGACTTTCACAAAAACCGGAAAAACTAGATCAGGTTACATAACACGAGGAGGACGAAGAGGAAGAAGAAGAAGAAAAAGAAGAGGAGGAGGAGGACGACGAGGAGGAATAAAGAGTGTAGTATATACGACATAAAAGAGACTAGTGAATATGGAGAAGGGATAAAAACGAGAAAAATATTAGAGAAGAAGGAGGAGGAAGGGAAGGAGGAGGAAGGGAAGGAGGAGGAAGAAAAAGTAAAGAAGTATGACAAGGAGGGGAAAAAAGCGGAGGATAGAGAGGTATATATATACATAGAGAGAGAGAGAGAGAGAGAGAAAAAAGAAAGAGGTGGAGAAGTAGGAAAGTTGTCGAGGAGAATATGATCTCTCTCTCTCTCTCTCTCTCTCAAAGGGAACACGAAGACGCTTTTTAAATGTAAACACGAGGTGACACACACACACACCTACACACACACACACAACCCCTCCTCACACAACAACACCCTCTCCACCCTCCCAACCCCCCACACAAACACTTAACACATTATTTTAGGGGGCACTTCGTAAGATTGGATTAATATTTACTTTGGGCATTAGGCAGAAGAGAGAACTAAGGACACGCCTCATGTATTTGTCTTTGTCTATGTCCGTGGTGAAGTGTCATGGTGGAGAGAGTGTGGAGAGCTTGGTCGTGTGGATAATCTAGGAGAAGTGGAGTGAAGAGGGGCAGAGTGGAAAGATAAGGGGAAAGGGGGAGATAGGGAAGGTGGAAGGGGACGAGAGAGGGATATAGAGGTATGGGAAAGAAATAGAATAGGAAGGAAAGTGATAGGTAGTGAAAATAAAAGATCTGGAAGGTGAGAAAGAAAGGGAAGGTTGAAGGAGTAAGGAGAAAAGGGGGATAGGGTAAGAAGAAAGGGATGAGAGAAAGGGGAGAGGAAGGAAAGAAAAGAAGAGATGGAAGATTAGAAAGAGGGAATAGGATGGAAGGATAAAGAGGAAAAGGAGGGTAGGAGAAAAAAGAAGACGGAACAGGAAGAAAAGGACGAAAAAATAAAAGAGGATGAAGGAGAAAATGGTGAGAATAGAGAAAAAGGGAGGGTGATAAGAAAGACTTCAGACTGGGAGGGTGAAGAGGAAAGGGAGGGAAAGAAGTAGAAAGGAAAAAGAGGAAGGAGGAAAGAGAAAGGAGAAAATAATAAAGGAAATGAAAGGTGAGAAAAAAAAGAGTCCATACTGAGATGGTAGAGAGGATAAAAAAAAAGGAAGAAGAAGGGAAGGGAAGGAAAGAAAAAGAGAAAAGAGGAAGGATATGAAATTGAAGAAAAAGATGAAAATAAGACTAAAGAATACGATAGGTGAAAAAAAAAGAGTTCACCCTAAGATGGTAGAGAGAAAGAAAGAAAAATAAGAAAAGGAAGAAGGGAATGGAAGGAAAGAAAAAGAGAAAAGAGGAAGGATATGAAATTGAAGAAAAATATGAAAATAAGACTAAAGAAAACGATAGGTGAAAAAAAAGAGTTCACACTGAGATGGTAGAGAGAAAGAAAGGAAAAAAAAAAGAAAGGGAAGAAGAAAGGAAGGAAAGGAGGAAAGAGGAAGGATATAAAATTGAAGAAAAAGATGAAAGGAATGAGAAATGAAAGAAGGGTGGGAGGCAAAAGGAGAAGAAGAGGGGGAAGAGGTGGCTGAGGGGTGAATCTTCCTTCCTCACAATACGCCTTTTTTATCTTGGAGGAGGAGGAGGAGGAGGAGGAGGAAGATGATATGTGTCGTTCTCTCTACACGGTTATGCCATCAGTGGAGAGATGAGCTGAAGGGAAGGAAGAGAAGGAGGGAAGGAGGGCAGAAAGAAGAGAAGGAAAGGAGAAAAGGAAGAATATAAAGATGATGAGAGTGGAAGGAGGAGCTGGAGAAGGGACGAGAAGGGAGAAGGAGGGAAGGGAGAAAGGAGGGAAGGCAAGATTATGAGGAGGAGGAGGAAAGAAAGTGAAAGTGGAAGGAGGAAGAGGAGGAAAGGAAGAGAAGGCGAAAGGAAGGAGAGTTAGAAGAGGAATTAGAAGAGGACAGAGAGTAGAAGGAAGTAAGGAAGGAAAAAAGAGTAAAGAAGAAAATTAAGGAAGAAAAGAAGAAAGTAAGAAGAGAATAATAAAGGAAAGAAAAGGGAATAAAAAGGGAAACAGAAGTGGATGGAAGAAAGGAACGAGAAAAGGATAAAGATGAAAGAAAAGGTAAGGAAAGAAAGGGAAGAGAAGGGCAAGGGAAAGAGGGAAAGGAGAAGAGATAGGGAAAAAAAAAAAGGGAAGAGAAAGGGAAGAGGAGAAAGAAGGGAAGAGAAACAGGAAGAAGAAAGGAGAAAGGCAAGGAAGAGGAGAGTGTTGGAGGAAAGATATAAAAAGGAGAAAGGAAAGGAGAAGAAAGCTAAGAAAAGGAGGAGGAGGAGGAGGAGGAGGAGATGAACAAGAGGTTATTGTGGAAATCTGCATTTTTATGTATCTCTCTCTCTCTCTCTCTCTCTCTCTCCTCCTTCTCTCCCTCAGACGTCTCATTTACCTCCTTTTTCCTCCCTCCCTTACACGTTACCTCCATCCAATCATTTTATCTCCCTTCTGATTTTCCTCCTTCTCTCCCTTCCTTACTTCCTTCCTTTCTTCCTTCCTTCCTTCTTCTCTCTCTTTCTGTCTTCCATTCTCTCACTTTGTTTTCGTTTCACATGTTTTAAGCTTTCATGGTCTCGTTTTCTATTATCATTATTATTATTATTACTGTTATTATTTACTATTATTCTCTTCTTCTGTTTTGTCTTCTTTTATCAAATTGTAATCCTTCTACGTATGAGTTTAATGTTCCTTTGTTTCTATTAGCATTGTGGTCATCCGTGGAAGAGGAGGAGGAAGAGGAAGAGGAAGAGGAGAAGAAAGAAGAGAAGGAGGAAGGATAAAAAGACAGACCATGAACCAGAAAGAAGAGTAAAAAACATAACACTCGGTAGAGAAATTAAAAAAAAAAGTAGAATAAGGAGGAGGAGGAAGAAGAAAGAAGAATACGACGAGAAGGAAGGAAAGGAGGGAAAGAAAGAAGAGCACAAGGAGGAGGAGGAAGAGAAGGCAGAAGAAGAGGAGGAAGAGGAGGACCCATGGAGTTTGATCGGCCATGCATTTGTCCAAACTTTTAGCATTTTCACGGCCAGGGCAAAACATGGACTATTTGGGTGCGTGGAGGGAAGAAGTGGAGGAAGGAGGCACGGAGGGAGGGAGGGAGGAGAGGAAGGAAATGGAGGACGGAGGAACGGAGGGAAGTATGGATTGAAGAGAAGGAATGGGAAGTAAGGGAAAGTGAAGAGACATGGAAGAAGGAATGGTTGGAAAAGGAATTGAAGGGAAGGGACGGGAAGGGAAGGAAGGAAGGGAAGGAAGGAAGGAAGGAAAGGAAGGAAGGAAGGAAGGAAGGAAAGGAAGGAAGGAAGGACGGAAGGAAGGAAGGGAAGGAAAGGAAGGGAGAAGGAAGGAAGGAAGGAAGGGAAGGAAAGGAAGGGAAAAGGAAGGAAGGAAGGGAAGGAAAGGAAGGGAAAAGGAAGGAAGGAAGGGAAGGGAAGGGAAGGGAAAAAAGAGAAATTTGAATAAAAAGAAAAAAAACGATTGGAAGGGAAGGTAAAACAGAAAGGTAAAAAGGGGTGAAGGACACGAAGAAGAAGATGAAGAGAAAGAGGATGACAACGAAGAAGAGGAAGAGGAAGAAGAAGAAGAGGAAGAGGTCCTAAAATACAGAGTTAAGTCTTCCATTGAGGAAATTCTTGCCTCCAGCGGCTTGTGGTTGGTGGGTATTTTTCCTTCTTTATTATGAATCGGAGGAGGAGGAGGAGGAAGAGGAGGAGGAGGAGGAGGAGGAGGAGGAGGAGGAGCAAGCGTTCTTCACCACAATATTCTGCGTTTCTTAAATTCCACAGACAAGTTGAGGTTCAGACTCCTCCTCCTCCTCCTCCTCCTCCTCCTCCTCCTCCTCCTCCTCCTCGAAACGTAACACACTTGAAAAGCTCCACTAAAACTTCCTCTTTACCATTACGCTTAACTTTCAAACTTTCTCCTTACACTTCCTCTTCCTCCTCATCCTCTTCCTTCCTTTTCCCTCTTTTTCCTTCCTTCTTTCTCTGTTTCTCTCTTCCTTCCTCTTTTTCATCTTCCTTCTTCTTTCTGTCTGTCTCTTCCTTCCTTCTTCCTCTTTATCTCTTCCTTCCTCTTTCATTCCTGTTTTCTCTATTATTCTCCTCTTCCTTCCCTTCTTCTTCCTGTTGTTTTTTCTCTTGTTTTTCCTCTTCCTCTCTCTCTCCTTCTCTTCCTTGTCTTGTTTCTTCCTTTCTTCCTCTATTCTTCCCTTTGTTCCTTCCTTTCTTCCTTTCTCCTTTCTTCCATTGTTTCTCTCTTTCTTCCTTTTCCTCTCTCCTTTCTTTTGTTTATCAAGTTTCCTTCCTCTCTTCTTCCCTCGCTTTGTCTTCTTTTCCTTCTTCTCTTCCTTCTTTGCTTTGCCTATCTCTTCCTTTATCTCTGTCTCTCTCTCTCATTTTCTATCTTCTCATTTCTCTGTTTCTCTTTCGTTTGTTTTGTCTTCTTTTCTTTCTCCTTCCTTTTATCTCTTTCTTCTCTCCTTTCTCCTCTTCGTTCTCTCTCTCCTTACCTCCATCTTTCCTTTCTTTCGTTTCCCTTTCTCTTCGTTTCTCTCTTCTTCCCTTCCTTTCGTTGTCTATCTCCTATTCTCTCCTTTATTCTCGTTTGCTTTTCTCTTCCTTTCGCTCTCCTCTCTCCTTCATTCCTTCCCATTATCTCTCTTTCTCTGCGTCTCTCCCTTCCGTTCTCTCTCTTTTTTTTCTCTCCCTCCCTCCCATATTTCCATTTTTCCTCTTCTTCCTCTCCTCTTTCTTTCTCTCTTTATATTCCTCCTCCCATTAATATTCCTCCCTTCTCCATTTTTTTCCTCCGTTTTCCCTCAGTATTCAAGCCGCTTTTTTCCTCTCCTTTTATTTTTTCCTTTTTCGTTCTTTCCTCCCTTTTTTTCTCCTCCTCCTCCTCCTCCCTTCCTTCTCCTCCTCCTCCCCTCAGGAAACATTCAAATTCCTGCGAAATAGGTAAAAGTGAAGGTATTGAAATGTGCAGTTATAACACACACACACACACACACACACACACACACACAGTTATATAAGGAAAAACATGAAATAGGAATGCCAAAGACTTTTAAAAATGACGTATTGAAGAAATGAAGAAAATATAAGGAAATTAACTTGAAATATGGATGAAATAGAACTTAATAGAAAGGAGGATTAAAAAAAGGATGAAATTGGGATATTAAAATAAAAAATGAGATAAAGAAAAAAGGGAAAATATTGGACGGAAAATAAAATAAAAACGCCCACCCTAAAAAAATAAGAGAAAACGGGAAGTCAAAGTTGAAAAAAAATGAAAAAAATGATCAGAGAAGTTTGAACGTGAGCCCAGAAAAAGAAAAAAAAGTGAGGAACAAAAGAAACAAAAAAACAAAACAAAAAAAGACGAACAGCAAAACGAGACAAATCAATTAAGGAGACGCTAAAGAAAACGAGAAACCGGAAACAAAGAAACGAGAAATTGCGAAAAAAAAAATGGGAAGAGAGAGAGAGAAAGAGAGAGCAAAGAAGGGAGGAGAGAGAGAGAGAGAGAGAGAGAGAGAGAGAGAGAGAGAGAGAGAGAGAGAGAGAGAGAGAGAGAGAGAGAGAGACGAAAGAGGATAAAAAAACGAACACTAAAAGAGAGAAATAGATGAGAGAAGAAGAGAGAAAAATAAATATAAGGGAGAAGAAAATAAATAAATAAGAGACAGAGAAAGAATGAAGAAAGAAAAGGAAGAAATAGGAAATGAACAAATGCTGAAAAAAAAGAGAAGATAAAGAACAATAAAAAGAAGGAAACGGAAAATGAATAAGAAGAAAGACTGAAAGAGAGAATGAAGGAAATAAGGAAAGAATAACAAATAAAAATCAAAGAAATGACGAAGAAAGAAGCAAAGAGAGAAAGAAATAAAGAAAACCGAAAGAAAGAAGGAAAGAAGAAGCAAACAAGAAATAAAAGAAAGAAAGAAAAAAAGAGAATCAGAGCAAAGAAAAAACACTGAAAAGAATGAAGGAAAGAAACACAAACAAAAATAAAAAAATAAAACATAAAAGAAAGTAAAGAAAAATGAAGACACAAGCAAACGAAAAAAGACAAATCAAGAAAAACGAAAGACATGCGAACAAGAAACAAAGAAAAAAACAAAACAAAGAAAAAAGAAAAAGAGTATCACCTTGTTAAGTTTAAACCATATGAACTTGGGGCGAAGAATGTGACTTATTTCCTTAACTTTCTGGAGAGTAATTTCATAAGGAGGAAGAGGAGGAAGAAGAGGAGGAGGTGGAGGAGGAGGAGGAGGAGGAGGAGGAGGAGGAGGACGAGGAGGACGAGGGCAAAGGAACATGATAATGATAATAAAAAGTTTTAATTTCAAAGCTTTCTTCTCACACTCTCGCGGACTGAAAGGGGAAGGAGGGAAGGGAGGGAGGGAGAGGGAGAAGGAGAAGGAGGAAAGAGAAGAAAGGGCAGAAGGAGAGAGGAGTCAAGGAGAGTAGTAGAGGAAGGAGGAGAAAGGAGGAGGAGGAGAAAGAGATAATGACGAAGAGGGAGATAGATAATGAGGGAAGATGAAAGAAAAGGAAGAACAAAAGCCAAGAGAGACAGAGAAGGAGATAGAAGGAAAGGAAGGAGGGAAGGGAAAGGAAAGGAAGAACAGGAGGATAAAAGGAGACAGAAGGAGAGGAGAGGGAGGAGGAGAGAGAAGGACGAAACAGAAGAGAAGAGAAATGTAGAAGAAGGAAAGGAAAGGAAGAGGAGAAGGAAAGAGGAACAGAATAGGAAATAGAGCGAAAGAAGATGAAAGGAATGATGAAAAGGAAGGAGAAAGAGACGAAGAAGGACTTAAAAGAAAAAGAAAAGACGAACAGAAAGAGAGGGAGGGACGAAGGAGATAAAAAAAAGATTAAGGAAGAAAAGGAAGGACATAGGAAAGAAAAGAGATAGAGGGAGGGAATAGTGAAGGAGAGAGAGAGAGAGAGAGAGAGAGAGAGAGAGAGAGAGAGAGAAGGAAAGGAGGATATCTGTACCTCTTAATATTTCTTTCTTTTCCTTCAATTTCCTTTTATATCCTTACTTTTAATCTTCTCATTTTCTCTCACACGTTATGCCTCCACTTTTATCCTTCATGTTATGGCCTATTCTGTTTTCCTCCTTCCACATCTTTTTATTTCCACATTTTCTTCTTAACTCTTTTTTTTATTACTGTTTTAAGAGGGCCTTTGTTCCCTGTGATTATTTTCTTTCTTTCTTTCTTTCTTTCTTTCTTTCTTTCTTTCTTTCTCTCTTTTCCTTTTTTCTTTATCTTCCTTTTTAATTATTTTCATTTCTTTTTCTCAGAACATGCGTATTTCTCTTTTCATCTCTCTCTCTCTCTCTCTCTCTCTCTCTCTCTCTCTCTCTCTAAATACATTACCTAGAACTGTCTTTTTTTTTCTCTCTCTCTCAAAAAACATATTTCCCCTGTTTCTCCCTTTCTAGGAATTCTCTCTCTCTCTCTCTCTCTCTCTCTCTCTCTCTCTCACTTTCACTTTCACTTTCACTTTCCCCCTCCCTCTCCCTCTCCCTCTCCACTCTTACTTTCACTCTCACTCTCACTCTCATTAGCTCACCTGATCGCCCCACTACATAGGCGGGCGCCAACACAGGTGAGACAATACCTGACGCTCGGGCTCATTAGCGTGAACTGCCAAACATACCAACACACACACACACACACACACACACACACACACACACACATGGACACACATCTGCTTCTCTCTGATTACCTATTGGAGCGAGAGCAAAGGTGTGTGCGCGCGTGTGTGTGTGTGTGTGTGTGTGTGTAAGGTGACCAAGGACAGGTGGCAAAATAGACGAGGTTTTTTTTTCTTCAGGTAAGGTGATAAAAAAAAACAGTGAATTGACAAAGGCTAGTGACAAAAAAAGGTGATGTTTTGTCATAGGAAAAAAAAAGAGCGACGGAATACAGGAAATGACGTGAAAAAAGGAAAAAAAGAAGCTGGAAGTGCAACCGGGAAATGAAAAAAAAAGTCGAATGAGGAAAAAATAAAAACAAAGGAAAAGAAAGAAAAGAATGAAGTTTTGTTTTCCTGGATGACTGAAGCAAGATGAGAAGCGTGCGTGTGTATGTGTGTGTGTGTGTGTGTGTGTGTGTGTGTGTGTGTGTGTGTGTGTGTGTGTGAGTGTGTGTGTGTGTGTGTGTGTGTGTGTGTGTGTGTGTGTGTGTGTGTGTGTGTGTGTGTGTGTGTGTGTGTGTGTGTATCTGAATCAAAGCGAGGCGGACAAGCTAATAACTACACACACACACACACACACACACACACACACACACACACACACACATTGACAGACAGCACGATATCCCCTTTAATACTGACAAAATTAATGGTTTAGTTTCCGCCGCGTTCCGTTTTCTATTATTTCCATTTATCCGGTTTCCCATTTTTTATCTCCTCTACCCCCCGATAAAAAAAACTACCACTACTACTACCATCATCACCACCACCACCACCACCACCACTACTACCACCATTGTCAACCTCCTAATTTACATGATTCTTTATTCATTTGCGAGAGTCATTTACATATTAGCGATAAAATAGTTTGCCATCGACTAAACACACACACACACACACACACACACACACACACACACACACACACACCACACACACACACACACACACACACAGCAGATAAACAGGACGAGGGAGACAGGAGATATTTTACGCCAAACCTGAGCAATGAAAAAAAAACATGCGTGCGAAAATACTCCCGTCACTTGAAATATTTGGTGAAGAGGGACAACAACGGTCATAATGGCCGGCCTGGACGAGCATCAATACCTGTCGAGAATGGCTCAGGTGTTTGTGGGGGGGGAGGGAGGTGGAGGGAGGGAGGGAGGAGGGAGGGGGAGGGGGAAGGTTGTGTTTGTGTTTGTGTGTGGGGAGAGGCGTTTTTTGTGTGTGTGTGTGTGTGTTCGTAGTAAGGTAGATAGGTAGATATACAGGCAGGTACATAGGTAAGTCAATAGGTAGGTAGGTAAGGTAAGGTAGGGAAGTAGAAAAATAAAAAAGGTAATATATATAGAAAGACAAACATTGAGAAAGGAAGGAGATACAAACATAGATATAGATGTGTGCGTGTGCGTGCGTGCCTGTGTGTGTGTGTGTGTGTGTGTGTGTGTGTGTGTGTGTGTGTGTGTGTGAATAGCAGGCTGGTCTCCTTGTTACACAGCACAATGGTTCCTTCACATGGCAAGTTGGTTTGTGTATTCTTGACCTTGAAATATTAAAAAAAATGTTGCTCGCCAGGAATTTCTACACAATCGCCTTCCACTGATTTTGCTTCTTCATTTTTTTTTTTTAATTAAGGATGTTCTGGGAAGGTGTTTTCTTTTCTTTTATTTATATTTTCATTTC